>NW_026692479.1:0-255643 GCF_021218885.2 Marmota monax | reverse complement strand
ATAAACCTGTTGAACTTACAGTTAAGTATATATAGATTCAAAGGTTCATGGAGGCTACAAAGAAGTTACAGATGAAGAACTTGAGAAAATATTGGATAAAATTATGATTATATTTAGATTTATCTATGGCAAGGATGTTTTTGAGGCCTTCTATAAGAAAGATTTTGCCAAGTGCCTGTGAGCTGGGAGGAGTGCATCTGTAGATGCTGAAAAATCAATGCTGCCCAAACTTAAACATGAACGTGGAGCTGCTTTCACCAGCAAACTTGAAGGAATGTTTAAAGACATGGAACTTTCTAAAGACATCATGATTTAGTTCAAATAGTATATGAAGAATCAGAATGTACCTGGGAATATTGAATTAACTGTGAATATCCTGACAATGGGTTATTGGCCAACGTGTGTGCCTAAAGAAGTCCATTTGCCACCAGAGACGGTAAAACTTCAGGAAATTTTCAAGACATTTTACCTAGGCAAACATAGAGGCAGAAAACTTCAGTGGCAATAAACCCAAGGACACTATGTGCTAAAAACAGAGTTTAAAGAGGGTAAAAAAGAACTCTCTTTTTCAAACACTGGTGCTGCTAATGTTTAATGAGGGAGAGGAGTCAGTTTAGAAGAGATCCCACAGGCTAAAGGAATAGAGGATGGAGAGTTAAGGAGAACACTGCAAAGCTAGAGTTCTGGCCAAAAATCCAAAGGGCAAAGATATTGAAGATGGGTTACATTTGTAATGATGATTTCAAACACAAACTTTTCAGGATAAAGATTAATGAAATCCAGATGAAAGAAATGGTCAAGGAGCAAGCAAGCATTACAGAAAGAGTATTTCAAGATAGACCGTATCAAATTGATGCTGTAACTGTTCGAATTATGAAGATGAGGAAGATGTTTAGTCACAATCTCCTTATTTCTGAAGTATACAACCAGTTAAAATTTCCAGTAAAGCCTGCTGATCTTGAGAAGATAATCCTTAATTGATGGGGAATACATGGAAAGAGATAAAGAAAACCCAAACTAGTATAACTATATTGCATAGAAGGTTGGCCTTGGTGTCATATGCAGTAGACAGTGGATGAACTAACTTGTTGATCTTATATTATTTGACTTCTTTTATACTACCAATGACCAAATGAAGCATTGTAATGGAAATAGTTGAGTGGACTTTTTCTCAGTGGCTAACATGCCCATTTAAAGAGTAATACTTATCTTTAAGAAGAATGTTTTTGAACTCTTCGCATGTTATTTAGTATGACGTGCAGAAAACTCTTAAGAAAGTATCCTGTCTTCGTGATTCCTCTTTGGAACTGGAAAAGAGGTCCCTATGGCTATGAAGAAAAGAGGTCCCTATGGCTATGAAAAAAGAGGGGTGGGTGGGTTCTTATACACCATTTTAAGTTTATTTGCTTAAATTGTCATTTAAAAATACTTAAACTAAATGCAAACTTTATTTACTGTACAGAGTTCTGGATGTAAATATCAAATAGCAAAACCACCCTAGACTTTGTTTTTCGTCTGTTTTGTGATTCCCTTGAAGAGAAAAATAAGTTGTCATAGCTATTGATATTTTAGTAGGTAATGTTCTGTTACAATGAAGGGGATGTTTTTATAAAATAAGTTTTCAAGTAGGGTAACTGTTGCTTACATAGTATTTTGTATATTCACATTCTAAAATTTTCCATTTATGAGTATGAGATGTGTATATATAGCTTAGCCCTGAGTTTACTGTGCTGATTAACAGGTACTTATAAAATAGCTAAAATTAAAATATTGCTGATCAGTCATACCAGAGGAACATCAGAAGAAAGAAAAATCCAACTCTTCATATTAAAAATGCATACAATATAAAAATTGCAAGAGACCAAAATCAACATGTTTTGTAAATTATTACAGGAGTGAAAATTCATCAACTAGTTTTCAGCTTGATTTAGACTTTAAATGTTTTTTGGACAGTTCTGTCTTTAACTTGGACCAATTGTAGATTGTTAACAGGCTTCCTAAGATTTAGTATTACAATTTTCTCTATAAAAATGTGGGTTTTTTTAAGCATCCCAAATTCTTCTCTTTGATAATTTAATCTTTTAATACTTTATTCCTAATTTTTTAAAACCCTATATATAAAGATCTACCCTCATTTCCCCCACACAACCACTATTTTGAAATTTCAAGTTCTACATTCCTTTCAAAGTTGCTTGATGTTAGGAGTTCTCATAGCCACTGGATATCTTTTCCAGGGACTGTCCTAAGTCTGTTCAAACATAGAAAATAATAAGTATTGCTCTTCAATTAATAATGTGAGTAAAAGGCTTCATTAACATCAGTGGGATTTTGTTTTGACTCCTTATTTGTTTTTCCTTGAAGGGAATTAATCATGGAAGATGCAGAAAGTTTTGGTTTTATTTTATTTCATTTTTTTAAAAATTAGAACTTCTTTAATGCTTTTTGCAACAGCATATTTCCTTGCCTGTTTGGAGCCATTAGGAAAGAAGTCCACTTTCTAACCTTCAATTGAGGAGACTTGGGATTCTTCTGTCTACTACTGATCATTTTATTAAGTTCTCCAAGACCTGTGGCCAGCCATATATGTGTGTGTGTGTGTGTGTGTGTGTGTGTGTATTTAAAATTGCTTCTTTTTTTTCTCTAATTGCATCAACTTGCACACTGTTGTCTAACTGCATATGGTATTTTAGAATTTCTTCTTATTTTTTTGAGCTGCCATTGACTCTTAGTGTTGGCTTCAGTATCTTGAAAGTGGGTCCTTTCCTTGAAGTTCTTAATTCTTAGAAAACTTGATGCTGTTTCAGCTGAAAAATGAGCAACACTATTAAAAATTAAGGGGAATTGTTTAAGAAACTAAAAAATAACTGCAGACTACATTGGATAATTGTGACTTTCAGTTGTTCTGTATCAGTTGAATTTTTATGCTCTTTTCTCTGTGTATGTGGTGGTTCTATTTTTTTCCAATAAAACTTTTATTTAAAAAATTAAAAGAAATTCATACATCAAATAATCACATGAAAATTTACTTGTCATAATCAAACTCATTATATAACAAAAATTGAGCACACAAGAGGATACAGCTGCATAGCAGTTGAAGAGCAAAAACTTAAAAGTCTGACTACACGACATGTTGGTAGTCTGGGCTTCCTGGATTACTCAAAGGGAAAGTGTAGGGAGTAGAATGCTTTTGCACCATTAGTGGGGTAGTACCATCCCTTCAGAGAGCAGAAAGTCCAGCCACTTAAAATTAAAACCTACTTCTAGTATATGATGTAGCCCTTCTCTTCCTTTGTATATTCTTATAAGATCTTTCAAGGGACATTCACACTTGCTTTACCTTTAATTACTGAAAACTACAACCTAGACATCCATGAATGTTTGGGTGATCAACTTCCCATGGTACATCCATACAGTGGAATACTATACAGTAAACCACAGGAATGGGTCACTGACACAAAGGAATGGGTCACTGACACAAACAAAAGTATGCATTCCTCTCAAAATCATTACGGGGTGCTGGGGTTATAGCTCAGTGGTAGAACACTTGCCTGGCATGTGTGAAACATTGGGTTTGATCCTCAGCACCACATAAATATAAATAAGTAAAATAAAGGTGTTTTGTTCATCTACAACTAAAAAAATTTTTTAAAAAATTGTTACATTTTGTGAACAAAGCCAAACAGGTCACTTTGTATATATTCATTTGCACCCATTTATAAAAATTATTGACACAACCGTAGTGATGGAGAACAGATCCACACAACCTGGGGGACATGGAGGTATAGCATGGACAAAGGTGAAAAGCAGGACACAGGAAGGAGCATGAGGAATCATTTTTAGGCTTCACTTGACATAACTATACAATCATGGAATATGATTTGCTCAAATTCAGTTTGCAGTATCTCTGCTTTTCCTATACTCCTTCTCTCCCAGAACCCTCACCTGTGCTCTACAGATGTTTTTCTTATTAATCATTTTTAGTACCCTGTGGATAATAAATAAAAGTGAAATTCATTGTGATGTTTTCAGATATGCACACAGGAAGTTTGGTCACACTCATTCCATTGTTCTTTCCTTTTCTGCCCCTCACTCCCCATCCTCTGCTCTACTGATGTCTCTTCTATTTTCATGGAATTCCCTGAATATCTGACATTTCACTTTGGGGGTTGGGTTTATTTCACTTAGCAAGATAGTCTCCAGTTCCAACCATTTACTGCCAAATGCCATAGTTTCATTCTTATGTTTTTTTAATTTATTTTTTCGTTGTCATAATTATATGTGGTGAAGAATGGAACCCAGTGCCTCACACAAGCTAGGAAAGAGCTCTACCACTGAGCCACAACCCCATCCCTTCTTTTTATGGCTGAGTAATAATCCATTGTATGTATAGGGTGTATGTGTGTGTGTATCATACTGTGCTTATTGATTTATGTGTTCATGGTCACCTAGGTTGATTTCATAGCTAGTTAATGTGAGTTGTCCTGCTATAAATATTGTTATGGCTGCAGACATGTAGTATGCTGATTTTTAGCTCCTTTGATTATACATCAAAGAATGGATAGTTGGTTGATATAGTTGTTCCCTTCCTCGTTTTTTGAGGAATCTTTATATTGCCTTACAGAGCAGATGAACAATTTAGGTATTTGTTTTCCGTATCTGGCATGAGGAAGATAATGGAACAGATAGGTGAATTTTCTTAAAAGGGATCATTGTTTAATGGGAATAAGCAGCCCCCTACTCCAAACATGGCAAATTGTATTTTTTAAGTATAAAAATCTCATGGTATTCCAATTTTATTCTAATATGTGTATTTTTAAAAAGTAGGGACAGTTAGGGTGTGGTGTCTGTTAGTTGACATCCCTCCAGCGTCTTTCCACAGACTGTCACAGGCTGCTACACATACTACCTTCTGGTACCGGATTCTTTTGCAATGTTGGGCTTCACACATCTCCGCCCCTGCCCCCCACCCTCCCCGCGCACAACACACATGTTGCTTCTTCCTCCACTGTGTAGTCAAAGAACAAGAAAGACACATGAACAGACACAGATGAACTAGAAAAAATAGGATTGTATGTACATCACTGGGGAAAGAGGATGGCTATTGAGGCAAACAGATGAGGGAAAGGGAGCCCCTGTCACTAGCAGAGGACACCCTAACCAGGTCCAAGGCCAGGGAAAATGGACCAGAGCTTCCATTAGCCAAGGTAGCTGACAAGCCAGGCCGGTCAAGCTGAGTGTCCACAAAGTTCTCCTCCGCACTTCACACAGGTTTGCCTTAGATCCAGCCTGGTTGACAGTGAGCTCTGAAATTTGACCTGGAGCCTGGGGTAGGTATGCTAAACCCAAAGTTCCCTCCACCCTTAGGAGCCCCAGTTCCCATGAATTCCACTGGGCCAGGAATTGTGCTAGCAAAGATTGAAGTGCTGTCCCTGGAGCTTGTCATCCTGCTGGCATGTCTCAGTTCAGACCTTGTGGCTAAGCCCATGCACACAGCACCTGGATCTTGGAAAAGATTGGCAGGGTGTAGAGTGGTGTGCATAATGGGGTCTATGGTGATGTGATTTCCAAATGTCCTGGCTGCATTGTGCTGCCACTCAGCTATTGAGCTGTGAGAAAGCTTAAGCCCATAGCTGGGACTAGGCTTTCTGGATTACTCAGAGAAAGAGTTGTGCAGTCAGTTGCTACTCACAAGCAGCCCTAGATGTAGCTGATGGGTGGTTTCAGCACTGTTAGGATGCTGGAGAGTAGAGCTTGGTTCCTGCACTGGCTGAACTCTTCAATTTGTGGATAAGGGATGGAGGCAATGCTGCCACTGGGTGGGATGTTCCCATAACCAGGGAAAAACCTGTTGAATGGGCTGGAGTTGTTCTGGGAGACAAGAGGAGACTAGAGGACGACAGCCTTTGATAGACTGGTGGTATCTACAGCATTAATGATGGCAGACTTAAGGTTGTTATGTCTCTGTCATCTAGGAAGGAGGCCACTGTATGATCCATGACTGGGAATAAGATGATCAGAGGAGTGTTGTGAAGAGGGACTCTCCCTTCTTGCTCATGAGGGTTCTCAGATGTGGGCTGAGGAGTGGTTTGTGGAACAAAGGGATGGTTCCATAGGAGTTGGGGCAGGAGATCCTAAAAAAAAGTGGTCTGGTCCTCACCAGTCCATTTTCCACCTGCCTGTGATGCCTAGGATTATGGACGTGGGGGAATGGGTAGGAGCTGCTATTTGAGCTAGGGACAATTATGACAATCACTGCCATAGAATAGGGAGTAGTGTCCATGGCAATGGCCTCAGCTGGACAGTTGGCTGCTGGATCCGGAGCACAGATGCATTGGCTCTAGAGGTGGCAGATTCCCTTTCCAGAGTTAGGGGATGATCAATGCTAACATGTTTGCTAGTGAAAGGGATTAAAGGAGAACTGGGAAAGAAGGAAGAGGAGAAGGAGGAAAATCCACTCACTTGAGGGTTGGAGATTTAATTCTGCAGGAGGCAGGTTGAAGGGGAAAGGCCCCTGGATATGAGGTGTGGGGAGGAGGGAAACGGGGGGTGCAGCAGCTCTTGCCAAGTGAGTAGAGTGATGATACTCTCCAGCATGAATATCCACACTGGGACTGGGCCTCAAGGGAGGAAGAGGTTAGCAGGAGGAGGGAGAGGAAGACAACTAGGGAGGCCCACCTCAACACTAATCGGTGTGGGGGAAGGTAAAGGGACAGACAGGATTAGGGGCAATCAGCCTGGTTTGCCAATGGGTGGTGGCAAGAATAACTGGGATCTGGGATCTATCAGTGAGTGGAGCCATGGATCTACAGTCCTTTCAGGATCCACAGGTGGGGAGAAAGAATTCAGGGTTGTGGTTCAGGCTGCTGCAGTCTGTTTTACCCTCCAAGGCCTCCATGTCATCCTCCATGATACGGCTCTTCTTTGGAGACAGATCCTTCTTCTGCAGGGTCCTAAGTCTTCCTCCATAGGAACCACAGTATGCTTAGGAGGTGTGGCAGCTCACCTCAATGCCACGGAAGTGGTATCTACAGGGTCACTGGCATGTGGCTTTCTGTTACAGGGCCTCTGGCTAGCAGTTATGAGTGGAAGAGCACTCCCTAATGGGTTAATTGAAGACTTTCCCCTCCACTCCCTCTCCTGATTCCTGGGAGCCTAGAGAACTGGACAGAAGGTCTTCATCCAACTCTTGTGTTACCCACTTCTCTGGAGGCATGGAGCAGTCTGGGGCTGCTCAGGGAGCCCTGTTACCTCTGCATCAGGTTGCACCAAAGTCAGCACACCTGCAACAGGGCTGTGCCACCTTGGGCAGTACAGCTGGCAGAGAAGTTCACTGGAGGCCCCTGGTCCCTTTCTTGTATGGTGTTTCTCTCTTGAGGCCCAGGAGTAGGCTCCACACAGCAATGTCTTCCTGGGTCTCTAGAGGCTTGTAGTGTGCTACTCCCCTATTGCTGGGGGTTCCCATTTCCAAATTGTCCTGCATATCTCTTTGCTCTCTGCCTCCTCCTCATCTTCCTCCTCTTTCATTCTCCTCTTCCTCTTCCACATCCCTGTCCTGTGCCACCACAGCCACTTCTACTGCTGATGCCATCAGTTCCTCTGGTTGCTGTTGGGCCCTCACCTCTGTTTGCTTTCCCAAGGAAAAAGAAGGTATGTGACCAGGTGTCCTGGGCTACACACTATGGTGGACCTGCTTCGGTGGTGAAGGGTCTGGGCTTGGGAGGAGGATTCTCAAAGGGTCAGAACCTTCAGTGGACAGCGAGTACTTTTCCCTGTGGTCTCCCGCAGGAGGGCGGTGGGAGGATCCACAGAGAGCAGAGCGCCACCTGCAGGAGAGGGCCTCTGTAGCAGCCAGCCCAGCAAGGCACAGCCAAGCAAGGCACAAAGGACAGGTTTCTTGGTGGAAGTGTGTGCAGGCAGAACTGATGGCAGATGTTGGGGCAGCAGGGTGATCCTGCCCAGAGCTGGAGGCTGGCAGGTCAGGCCACTGGGCGGGCGATAGGCCGAGAGGGCCGGCTGGTCGGCGACCTCGCTTGCTGAGATGACTGTCCATTCAGAGCAAGTGGTGGAGGCCAATCTGGAGAGGAGATAAGAGACCGAGGCAGCCGGGCTAGGACACTGCTAACTTCCGTTATCCAAACGCATACCTCTGAGTCCAGTTCTTCTGACGTATGGCTGGAACAGGTGACGGGGAAAGGGCAGGCAGGGATCTCGCGGGGAAGAACGGTTGGTGAAGAGAAAGTCCCGAGGGCAAAGGGCGAGGCCCACTGTCCACTGCTGGGTTGCACTTCGTAGCTCCTGGGGACTCCCCGCTTTCCTAGCAGATGTGTGGCGTGTAGACTGTGGGACTGCAGCCTGATTCCACATTGATCTTTGGTCTTGAGTACTGGTTGCTCAGGCTCTGTGGTGCTTGTCCAGGGTGCTATTTTGGGCACGTGACCAGTCCTCTCCTCGGGGGCAGGAAAGGGGTTTGGAGATGCTAGACGTGGAAGGGCCTTGCAAGTGGTGCTGAAAGCCCAACCTCAGGGCAACTCAGATCCTGCCACGTCCCTCCAGCGACATCTCCAGTTCTTGGATTCTACCTTACTTCTAGGGACATCTTCCCTCAAGGCTAGAGCCTCACCTGCTGCCCTTAGCCTTCTGAGGAGAGGGAGGGGTGTCCAGAGTGAGGGGCATGCTGTCACCCACACACTCCTTCCTGCAGATTCCATTCACTTCCTTGAAGACCTTTGTTAAGAGCACAGAAATCCTCCCACCCTTTCTGAGGTCAGTCACCCTGTAGTGGCACAGCCAGGCCTTGGAACCAGAATGCTTTCTGTGATCTGTAATATTCGCCCACTTGTCATTTCAAGGCAAAGTAATGTTCAGTTCATGATAGGTGATTCTTCTGAGATGCTTGGGCTTTGTAGAAGTGATCATGTTGAGGTCAAATTTGTCAAGGCAAAATATTTTCACGTTGATTACTGATTTAGAAAAATGTCCTATAATGAGAATTTATACCTGGCCAGCTAATTTGGGGTGGTGGGTGGCTGCTCTGCTACTGGGATGTTAGAGAGGTGCTCTTGGTCTCTGCACCCACTGTGCCCACCATATGAAAGTCAAGAGGGTGAAGTAAATTGTGCCACTAGATGGCAGATCCCTAAACCCATGATGCACATCATGGGACCCAGCACGGTCCAGGAGTGGCAGCAGTTTCCAGATCCTGCTATTCCAGGGCTCACAGGATTGACAGCAATTGGCTTTGATACTGGATGTGCAACAGTGTGGTTGGTGACTGTCAATCCAGGATGTGAACCACTGTAGCTGATAGTTGAACAGTTGGGAGCATGTTGTGACCGTGAACAAAACAGACACCTGTCACTTTTTTGCACATATTTCGAGACTGACTGGGGCCTATTCCCTGTATTGCAGGCACTGTGGCGCCAACTCTCATCCATAGCCTGTTCTCTCCTTTATATATATATATATATATATATATATATATATATATATATATATATATATATATATAATGTCAGTGCAGTGCAGGGTCCAGCAGGGACCATAGCTGGGTATTGGTGGCAGTGATGCAACAGGCAACAGGGACACCATGCACCATGTGTCAGTAGGAGATCATATCTCTGCACTGTTCCACATTGGAAGTAGCCATTTTGAGTGTCAAGATCAGAATTGTGTCTTTTCCAGTTTATGTTAGTTGCCAACACTTGGAGGCTGGACTCTCTTGCTTTTGGATATGGAGTGACCAGGGAATCCAGCAAGAAGCAAACATCAAACCAACAGTTGCAAAATTAAGCACAGTTTATCCAAACACTTTTCATTAATCTAGCCTCCAAAGTTCCACTCCAGAGACCATTCTCATTGCTCTCAGGCTGGGTTCCATGGAGTCTTTGCATCTGAGGATAAATCATATTTGAACAGGACCATTATAAGATATTACAGTTTTCGATATGAGGTAGCTCATGTATGAGACAACGTAAGAAAGTTTTGAGGTGAAATGATGGGGTTATAAGACCCTAAATGAAGCAGTTCCTTAATGCATTCATATGGTTAAAGGAAGCTTTTCGTGTGGTTCTGGTAGAAGCTCTGAAGACCAAAATGCTGATAGGACTATTGATAGGGAACACTGTGCTCATGAGTTTGCACAGGAGGAGAACTCTATTGGAAAAGGGACTAGAATACATTTATGTTACATTCTGGAAAAGATCTCAAAAATTTTTTTTAGTTGTAGATGGACACAATATTGTTGTTTATTAATTTATTTTAATGCAGTGCTGAGGATTGAACCCAGTGCCTCACACGTGCTAGGCAAGTGCTCTATCACTGAGCCGCAACCCAGCCCCTGGTAAAGATATTGTCTACATTGTGCACATGACCTGTCATTGTTTTTGTGGCTGTACTGCCTTAAAATTTCCTCTACTAATTAATCTGGTGGAGGAAATTTTAAGGCTGTACAGCATTCAGGCAGTGGTATGGATATTTCTAGCAGCTTATCCAGGTTTACTGTGATAATAAAGAGCAGAAGGAAGAATGCAAACTTGCATTTTGGTCAGAAAAGTTGGAGTAAAACTGGATTTCAGAAAGTTGTGGTTTTTAGTGCATTGCTGTCACTAGAGTGAAGCTAAACAAATACACAGAGGCAATAGGGGAGAATGCTTAAGGACATTTCAGGAATTGGCAAGATCCTATGAGCAATTCATATTCATATAATATAGAATAAAAATTCCTTTGAGAAGACGAACCACTAGGAATGGGTTTCACCAGGCTCAGACACCCAAAGGCTGCCACAGCCATGGTTCCAAGAGGCTTCACTACTGCTTGAGATGGAGATATATACTGGCTTCAACCACGTGGTGCTGGTTCTGCAGGAATGCAGGATGCTGTAGTTAGGTGGTCATGAAGGCTTCCAACAAGATTTCAAAGGAAGGCCTGGCAGGTCAAAGTATAACAAAGTGAGAATCCCTATAGGTAGGCCCTGAGAAAGTCATGCATGCAGCTGTGAGAAGAAAGCTGAAGCTTCAGAAGAGAATCCTGTTGGTAATGTGCAATATATGTCAGGCAGTGTTACTAGCTGAGGACAGAGCTAGTCTACATGAGACGCTAAGGGTCAAGGCTGCCCAAGTCCTTTGGAGCCCACTGTACACAACATGTGCCCCAGATACTGAGCATGGGGATAGAGGACTTGTTGGCCCAGCTGGGTTTTTGTCTTGACTTCT
The DNA here is from genome assembly GCF_021218885.2 of Marmota monax. Taxonomy (NCBI): domain Eukaryota; kingdom Metazoa; phylum Chordata; class Mammalia; order Rodentia; family Sciuridae; genus Marmota; species Marmota monax. The sequence continues at coordinate 244,433 of NW_026692479.1, read as the reverse complement.
ATCCATTTCTTCTTTCTATGTGCCCATTTCTCCCTTTTGTAATTGAAATATTTATTCTGTGCTACTATACATTGGATATACATACGTTGATTTTGATTTCTATATAAGACACCCAAGAGGGAATCCATAGTTCCCTTCCTCTGCCTCATCCCACTAACCCTCTTTCTCTCTTGAGGCCCAGTCCTAATGTGGGAGTTACCCTTGCTTGGTTTCACCATCCTGTTTTCCGGATCAGAGCTATGGCACCTCTCATTGTTTTCCTTCCCACACCTCATAACCAGGACCTTTTCTCTCCAAGAGTATTCCCTGAAGAATGGAATCCCCAACCCCCATGTGTGTTGATTTTTTTCTCCTCCTCCTGCTCCTCCTCCTTTTGCTCTTACTCTTCCTCATTCCATTCCAAGCCTCACTCTGGTGCCTTCCAACTGCAACCCTAATAGCCATGGCCAGAACTTAAGTGCTTCCAGTGTCTCTTCCATCAGCACAGCCAAGTCCTCTGCTCACCTGACTCACCATCCCATTGTGCATCCTGAGGACATGGCCATGATACTACTCCCCTTTCTTCTTCTTCTTTTTTTTTTTTTTTTTTTTGATTCTGGGGATTGAACCCAGGGCCTTGTGCATGTGACGCAAGCACTCTACTAACTGAGCTATATCCCAGCCTGACACTACTCCCCTTTCTACGGCAGTGATATTACCATCTCCCACTGACAGCTCCTGTCCAGAACCCCAAGTCCACGGCCCTAGGAAGCACAGGCAGTCAGCAAATGGATCATTCTCCACTGGCTCCCCAATACCTCAGTTCTCCAGTCCCAACTCCAATTTCTCCAGTCCCAACAATTCCTGTGTCCCACCAACTACTCCTCAATCTGCATCTGGGAACAATGGAGAATCTCTTTTTGTAATGCCCTCCTGCTCGTAGTGATCCCAGTTATGAACCACCATTGACCTCTCTCCTGGCAAGCAGAGCCTGTGCACCATCACACTCAAAGCTTGCAGCTGATGAGCCCTTGGATACCACCCCTCCTTCCTAGACTGTCTTCTTCCAGTCTCTTTCTGCTTCCCAGCAGACTGGCAGCATTGCCTTGGCTCACTTCTCCACAAGTTGGGGTACACATCAGGCTCAGGGACCAAGTGCCAGTCACCAGCATCCATGAGTTCTGGAGCTACATCTCAGACTCCATCTAGGGCCACTGGTGGGCAGCATCAGCACATTCTTTTAGGGTAACCCAGGAAGTCCAGTCCAGGCTGTGGCTTAACTTTCAACACTTCAATTTTCAAGTGATAACACAGGGCAATCAGGACTTGGGGGTATGACATCATCACCCCAGACCCCTTTGGCACACCACTCAATGCATGGTCAGCCTTTCCCCAGGTGCAGTGCATGGGTCATAGCTCCCAGGACTGTTTTGGACTTGCCCACAGGTAGGCTGGATCCAGGACAGGGCTTCACAATTAGCTACCTCCACTCTCAGGCCTGCAGTGTTCTTGGGACCTGCACTGCTAGGACTGGATGGAAGGCTGGTTTTGGAGTGCCCATTCCAGACCTACGGTCCAATCCTGTAGCCCAGCATTAAACACCATGGATCTAAAGCACTCATTGTTGAGCACAAGGGGATCTTCATGAACACTTGGCTTGACACCTCTACAATACCCACACCCTGGTTTGATGCTAATCTGATTGATCTGAGCTCTGGACCTTTTCCCTGGCTTTGGATCTGACTAGGATGTTTATTGCTAGCTAGAGGGCCTCCCTTTCCCCTCACCTTTTTGCCTCAGTGGTCTTCTTCTTTCCTTAAAAATGTACATACATTCTTATTATTTCAAGTTCTTCTATCTCTGCTCATGTATCTTCCTTACTGTGTTAATGAGGTTATAAGGTGATTATTTGGATGTAATCCAGTGGATTTTGTGAATTCCTAATTGATGAAGGTACAAGACCTAATATAAATATAGATGGTCCCTGACTTGCAATACTTTGACTTAAGATCACTCAGTTGTAATGTAATGCCGAAGTCCTAAGCATGCAGTGGAAACCTCATCCTTTGAATGATGAACTGATATTTTCCCAGGCTAGCCCTATGTGGGTCCCCAGAGTCCTGCAATTCTGGGCAGCAGCAGTGAGCCAAGCTTCAGACAACACCTGTACTGTGCTGTGCTGCTCAGCTGTGATACTGAAAAGCTGAGGTATAGTGAATTCACATTAACCTTAGGATTTTTCACATCTTCTGAGTTTATCAGTAAATAGCCCCTCCGGAGTTCTTGGAGAATGAGTGGTAAAAATGTATGTGCTTTGCATCCAATTGAGAAGTGGTTAAATCTTGTATAATATGCATACAGAAGATGGGTCTTCATCATGACAATCAAGTTTAACATTTTCTTGGACCAGTGGTTTTCTCTACCAATGAAAGTGAAATTTAGTCTCCAGCTTAGATTAGTTGTGCTCCTGGTCACAGCTGCTCTGCTCACCCCTTCTGCCTTCTTGACTGTCCTGGGTTCAGACTACCTTTCCCACTCTTTCCTAAAGATCAATAAAATTAAGGAATCTGTAGCAAGATTTGCCAAGAAAAAGAAGACCCAAACAGCACTATCAAAAATCAGCATGGGACTCTGCTCTGAGTTGGGTGGCCATTTTGTTTTGGACCCCGAGCAGGAGTTGGCAAGGGCAGCTGTGATGCCACAGAGTAAAGGCAGAGAGGGTAAGCCAGACGACCTGGCAGATTGACTGGCTAGGCAGTCAACCTAAATCGACGAACCTCGCATTCTACCGCTTACTTATTTACCAACCACTCACCTAGTGCACCTGAGCCCCTCCACCATCAACTCAGCCATGATGGCAGCCCTGGGAGGAGCACAGGCGACTGGTTCCTTTGATTCTCGGGATTTGAAGAGGGCTGCACAATCAGTGCTGAAAGTTGTGCTAAAAAGCACCTAGATCTTTGATCCTCAAAATGGATCAAAGACCTAGGAATACAACTAGAGAGACTCTGTGTCTAATAGAAGAAAAAGTAGGCCCTAATCTCCATCATGTGGGATTAGGCCCCAACTTCCTTAATAAAACTCCTGTGGCACAAAAATTGAAATCAAGAATCAATAAATGGGATGGACTCAAACTAAAAGTTTCTTCTCAGCAAAAGAAACAATCTGTGAGGTAAATAGAGAGCCTACATCTTGGGAGCAAATCTTTACCCCTCACACATCAGATAGAGCTCTAATCACTAGTGTATATAAAGAACTAAAGAAGCTAAACACCAAAAACAAAATAAAAACAAAAACAAAAACAAACAAAAAACCAAATATCCCAATCAATAAATGGGCCAAGGACTTGAAGAGGCCCTTCTCAGAAGATGATATACAATCAATCAACAAATATATGAAAAAATGTTCATAATCACTAGCAATTAGAGAAATGCAAATCAAAACTACTCTAAGATTTCATCTCACTCCAGTCAGAATGGCAGCTATACAAACAACAATAAGTGTTGGGAGGATGTGGGGGAAAAGGTACACTCATACACTGCTGGTGGGACTGCAAATTGGTGCAGCCAATATGGAAAGCAGTGTGGAGATTTCTTGGAAAATTGGGAATGGAATCCCCATTTGACTCAGCTATCCCTCTCCTCGGTCTATACACAAAGGACTTAAAAACAGTATACTACAGGGAAACAGCCTCATCAATGTTTATATATAGCAGCACAATTCACAATAGCTAAACTGTGGAACCAACCTAGATGCCCTTCAATAGATAAATAGATTAAAAAATGTGGTATATATATATTCAATGGAATATTACTCAGCAATAAAAGAGAATAAAATCATGGCATTTGCAGGTAAACGGATGGAGTTAGAGAAGATAATGCTAAGTGAAGTTACCCAATCCCCAAACATCAAACGTGGAATGTTTTCTTTGATATAAGGAGGTTGATTCATAGTGGGATAGGGAGAGGGAGCATGGGAGGAATAGGCGAACTCTAGATAGGGCAGAGGTTTTGGAGGGGAAGGGAGGGGGCATGGGCTAATTAATGAGGATTGAATGTGATGATAATTATTACCCAAAGTACAGGTAGGAAAACATAAATTTGTGTCAGCATACTATATATACAACCAGAGATATCAAAAATTGTGCTCTCTCTGTATAGTAAGAATTGTAATGCATTCTGCTGTCATATATAAAGAAAAAAAAAGCACAAAAAAGCACTACCAAGATGTCTCTAAATGAGTGGTGAGGCAGCCAACAGCAACTTCAGCTCCTTCTTAATCTTACTTAAATGGCCCTGGGGTCCAATGCAAAAAAAAACCTGTTGTAAGCTAAATACCCACAGAAGGCTACAGATCTCTGTTCTTAGAGGCATCTTAATGTGGTACACAAAACAAATTGGTGATTGTTTCAAAACCCATATCAGAAGATTTTTATGATAAACTGTCTGAAATATTTATCTGGTGGGATGTATTTTAAAAAGACTCCTGACTCCCTCTCTTTAATTCAAGTTTTTTTTTTTTTTTTTTGCATTGATACAGGGGTGGTGCAGCACAGTAGCATAATATACCCTGGCTGCAAAGGCTTGCTGCCCAGTCCAAGGCCAGCAGTGTTATGTCTGGCCTGTAAGAGGCAGGTAGGAAGCCATGAATATGTCCAGAGACCCTCGAGTGCCGTTCCTGGGCCTTGTAAGAGGCACTTGATTTGCTCCATTTCACTTTCTTTCCATTCTGCTTTTTAGTTTGTTTTTGTTTTGGATTCTATTAACAGTTAAGTGTTCTTCTTTTTCATTCCATTAAGCTTAACCATGTCAGATGTAATAGAGGAATATCTTCATGGGCTCTTAAATGATTGAACTTCTCAAAAGTACTCACTTGGAATTGAAAAAAAAATGATCATTTGAAACTGAGAAAAATTAAGGTGTTTAAAGGCAGTTTCTATCTGAGAGCTTTGTTCATTCAGTATGTTTGGCCAGTGATCTTTATCAAGTTGATGTTAAAACGCTTAACACATTTAATGTCTATTTTTGCTTCTTCTGAAGCATATGTGCTTCTATCTTTATCTCTTAGGATGTGGTATTTTAATTATCTATATTCACATGTTCCTAAGTGACATGTATATTTATAAATGTGATACGCTCCTATAATTTATGTGGATGTATTATTTCCCTGGCTTCGGTGATGCTCTAGGCCTTCCTTGTATTTGTCCTTAAAATAAACCCTTGAGTTCCCCAAAGTTTAGGCTTTCTCTGTTTGTCTTTGAAACTACATCTTCTGTCTCTTGTCATTATATCTGCTTCTTGCAGAGCTTAAAGCAGCACCTGGGTAAGAGTAACATCCAGGCACAGTCAGGCTGACATGTAGGGGCCCTGGCCAGGGGAGCATTTGGAGGACGAGGTCTGCCCGTAATCCAGAGAGGCTTATCCAGAGGAGGACTACATGAGGGACACGCCACCATAATCCTACTTAGGAGCAGGATGTCGCTTCGAGACTAAAACCTGCTCTGAGGTAGATGAGTCATAGCTCCCTGAATGGGTTTAAGAAGAGGTGGTATTGGTGGTCATGGAGGTCCTAGGAGAGGGGGGCCTAGGGCGTGGAGCCTGGGTCATGGCAGAATCAATGGTAGAGGTTGGGGCATGATAGGTCAGGGAAGAGGGTGCTTTGGAGGCTAAAGTGGTGGATGGGGCAGAAGTGCCCTCGCTCGCCCTGTTATTGACCAAGGAGCAGCTGGACAACCAGTTGGATGCGTACATGTTGAAAACTAAAGGACACCTGGATGCGGAGTTGGATGCCTACATGGCATAAGCAGATCAGAAACCAATGATTGAAGCCTGCCTGCCTCTCCTTCTCTGAGAGACTCACCACATCTATATATGACCTTGAGATAACAGATGGGAAAAAAACCTGATTGATGCTGGAAGGACCTATCTCAATGGTCTATGGACTCACCTGTCACCAGCTTGTGCATTTAGTGTGTTCCTTTTACTTTTTGATTCTGTGTTGTATGTTGTATGTTCCCCTCTCCCTTCACCCAGACTTTGTACGTGAATGTGTTGGCCTTGTGGGTAGAATGCTTTGTCTACCTCTGCCTCCCTTCACTTATCATACATTGACATTCTCTGTGTCCCCACAAAAAGTTCCAGAAAGAGCCAATTTTCCTCCTTGATGCTTTGGTTTCTGAGATAATATTCTTTTATACATCCTGTTCAATAGCCTCTTAGAAGTGTTAAGAAAATCTGGAGCTGAAAAATAATGGTTTGCTGCACTGTTAATGATGTAGTAAATTGGGAACATTGACATTGTTATAGGAACACGTAAGAGGTTACACATGGTATCTGTTTTGATGGAAGTTGCTGCAGGTGCACTGATACCACATCTTTGGTAACCTGCATGCTGGATTGGGTATGTGCACTTTCCACCCTCAAATGAGATTCTTAAGCTTGCCTCTTGGCTTTGCACCATATCCAAAGGGATGGGGTAGCCTTATGCCTGCAATTGAGAGGAAGAAGCTATTTGGTTTGACTACCACAGCAGAGGGAGAGGAGTGGTGGGGGAGGATAGGAGAGACACCATTGGCAAGGATCAGGAGCTGCCCATGTCAGAATGCAGTTACCATGTTTGTCTCAGACCACTGTTGGGCTTCTCCATTTGTTAGCTTTATTTGATTCCCTCTTTCTCTTGAAGATTTAAATTCAACCATATTCTTCCAACTGTTCCAGTTTCAGTGGAATCTTGTATTTCTGGTTCATTATAACAAATTGTTCTCTCAACCACCCCCCCCCCAAAAAAAAAAACACAAAAAACAAAAAACAAACCCAAACTCAAAACAAAACAGCATGGGAGCTAGTGATGTAGCTCGGCTTGCTTAGCATGTGTGTGGCCTGGGTCACAATCCCAAGCACTGCGCAAACATGCACATACACACACACACACACAAACACACACACACACCTATAGACACAGACAATGAAAGCTACATACCAGAACTTCATATGGGACAAAGATATCACAGAAAGTTATCAATGCACTTATGTACAAAAATTGAGTGATAATCATTCTAAAATAAAGATAATTAAACAATAGAAACGTGAAGACTAACAACAATTTTGCACATAAAGTGGTGAAAGCTGGTGGGTAGAGTCAGCAAGACAATGGAGTGTACATGACAGTTGCACAGTGGGAAACATCCAAGGAATTGGAGAGAAGGGGACCCTTTCCAACTCATTTTATCTGATCAGCATTACCCAAACCTAAAGCCAAGCAAAGATAAATACTACAAAAAAGGGGGAAGAATAAATAAACCTCTGTTTATTTACACAGATTAATATACTGGGTGACCCCCAGGAGTTGCAGCACATTGTGAGCATGCTCAGTAGAAGGTGAGAAGAACTAGTGTGTCTGTGTGTGAAAGGAATGGAGGAGGGGAGAGAAAGAGAGACACTCATAGTTATAAATCTAAAAATGATATCAATATTAAATTTGAACAAGAAATTTATATCTAAATCATGAATGATTTATGCACATGGGTACATAATGTACTGTCTATAATACAGACACAGATACACTGCTGTATATTTATGTATTTAAATACATAATGCTATAACAAAACATAGCACATGGAGATGAGGCAGAAAGCCTGGATTTAACTTTAAATTTATAATTGTTCATCTAACAGTCAAGTGCACTTAGGGCACACTGACGAAAGAGCTGTGCACTGTGAGGTTTGCTAACACTGAAAGTTTCTGAAAGTAGAAATGAAATGTGTAAAAATATCATAAAATTTGGGGATTTTGTTTCTTAGTAATATGAGTGACAATATTAATAGAGAAGATCATGTGTGGATATGGTTAAAAGCCAGTGTTGTTCAATGTAAGTGTTCAGTGCAGGGCCCATCAGTATTCCAGTGCTCACAAATTCCTTAGGTAAATTGCTAAGAAATTCTGAAAGCTGCACACAAGCACTACATACCTCCTCTGGTCCCTGGTGCCTTTCTTACAGCCCAGCCACTCTGGACCTCCACAAAGGAGACCTGACAGTTCTAACACAGGCTTCCATGACCTAGCAGTGGTGCTGCAGAATCACGGACACTCAGCCATAATCCTGCCTGACCCTATTCTCTGAAGGCTCCACCTCCCCTGCCATGATTGGAGACTGCCTCTCCTGTGGCCATGCTACTTCTTCACCAGACCCCTCAGGTGGAGGCTGTCTTCTTGTAGCATTACCTGCATTTGGTGGATTTCTGGTAGGCACCTGAGTGCTGCAACCTATACCCTACCCTATGTTTAAGGCCCTTGTTCCTGATGTGTATTACATAACAGGCCTGTCATAAAGCTGGGTACTGTCTGGCTCTCTCTGTTATTTTTTTTTTCTTCTCTAGACATTAAAGCCATGCATTTGGAAAACAATTTACATTCTCCAAATGGAGTTTTCCCATAATAGCACAGAATAATGGTAATAGAAAGATATAAAATAAAATCACCATAAGGCTAGGAAAAAATTTCAATAAAACTCAACAAAACCAGAAAATCATGGCTATACAATGCTGAGACATATAAGAGATGTGAACTGAAAGTGAGCAGGCAGATAGCATAGCCACACAGGCTACAGTGTTTACCTGACTGAAGGAGTACATCACACATGGTCTAGATTGTTCTTATACCTGTCTTTTTTTTTTTTTTTTTTTTTGCATCATACTCAACACACTGTGTACTCACATCTTACAAGTACTGTGATGGGTTGTTTGTCATCTGATCTTTCTAAACTTCTTATGTGTTGATGGGATTTGACATGAAAATGATTTAAAGGCATAACTACTTGGATAATTTTATTCAAGGTCATTGGACAGGATGGATGAGCCTCATTGATGCTCTCCTGCAGGCACCCTAGGTCTCTCTTAGCATCCAGGATCATCTTCCTCTCTGGCCAGTCTCCATGCTCAGTTCTCACCCCAGGAGCCAGTAGTTAGCTCAGAGCAGCACCTGAGCATGGATGGCCTTGACTATGATGGGCTGGTGTCTGCCCAAGTGCTTTGAGCCCAGAGCTGCAGCTGGTTATCTCTGGGGCCCTTCTATTGCTGAAGCTCTCCAAGGCCTTCCCCATCTCTTGCTCATCCTTGTCCTCCTGCTTTCAGGGTAGAGAGCATGGCACCAGTAGTGTGGTCAACTGCAGGGGCTACAGCTGGACATGCTGCAGTGATGGTCTCCTGGTCCACTTCTTGCTGCTCAGCTCCTAAGACTGGCATCCCTTCAGAGCCTCCTATGGACCTTTAGTGCCACGGTTGCTGTCCTAAGGAGTGCCTTGTCGAGCTGGGAGGACCTAAGCTCTTCACTGACCTGGACAGGCCCTGACAGCCAGCAAGCTACTGTGGTCTAGGTGGGGCTCAAGTTGAGCTCCTGTGAACCTTGAAAGCCAAGGTCTGGTAACCAGACCAACTCCGCCCTCTCCAGCTAGGAACCAGCTGCTTAAGATGGGGCGTGCTGCGGCTTCTTACATCCTGCAGCCACAGCAGCTGCAGCCACTACCGTGACCAGGTCCCCCCTCTAGGTGCCCACCACCCGCATGGGTTCCACTTGCCTGGCCTGCCTTACCTGCAAGGGGTGGACAGCGGCCCTCCCACCTCGCAGGTGGCACGTCGACGCTCACTGGTTTGCCCCAAGCCTCAGAGGACAGACCCCCATGGGGCAGATGAGGCGGTGCTGCCCGCGGTGGGGCCCCAAGCATGGCTTCGCGGGCTCTGGCACCTGGCTTCCCCTACTCGCTGAGCCCTCCCATGTCCAATCACGCAGCGTGGGTGCCTGAGGGGTACACCATGGAGGGCATTTGGACACCAGCAGTGTGAACAATGGTGGCTGGAACAGCCTGGCGCTCATATACAGCTGGATGTTTTCGGAGGCTGAATGCAACATATCACTATCACCACCATCACCACCTGAGGACTTACTTGCCCTCATGGGTGCACCATTGATGCCTGCCTGGCTGACTGGACCCTTCCAGACTAAGGTGCTGCACAGCTTGCAGAGCCAAGCCTGAGTCCTGCTGCAGTGCCTAGGGCCCCAGCGCAGACCTGCTGGAGGACTTGCAGAGAGCCGCGAGTGTCCGTACTAGACTCCATCAGATGCCCTCCACTTGATACTCTCAGTGCTTTGTGTTTGAAGTTTAGAGTGTGCAACTTGAAATGAACCTGCTCACAGGGAGAGGTGGTTCTTCAATCTAGTGACACTGAAGAAGTGCACTGACGATCACCCTACCCAGGCAAGAATGGTTGTGAAATGCTCTCTGGGTTTCAATTAGCACTTCTGCATCCCAGTGAAATTCTCTTCTGGGAGCATCCTGGTGGAGTCAAAATGATTTCTACAGTTCACTTATCTGCACATACGTCATGAGTTTCCTTGCAGAAATGCCCACTGCCATTCATATACTCATAAATGCATGGCCAAGAGCACCCTGGAACTGAGGAATATGTTTACCCTTGAAGATTATGACGTCATCACACAGTGGTTCCTAGAAGGGGCCATTCAAGTGTCCTTGGTGGTGATGGCCGCAGGGCAGGGTATTGCTGTGTTTGTTACATGGGGGGAATCGAGGTATAATTTTTCAATGGGTGTGGGGTTTTAGTTCTGTGAGTTGAGTAAGTTCTAGATATCCAGTGTGCAGCATGGTGACTCTGGGCAACATGTCTGCTTCATATTCTTGAACTATGCAGAGGGAAGATCTTAAGTTTCTTAATTCTAGGCCTCGGGAAAAAATCATAAATGCATGAGATGATAGACATAAATACATTGCTGGTGATCATTTCACAATGTATCAAGTAGTACACCTTAAACATATGCTATGGTTCATCATTTATACCTAAAGACCAAGTTGGGAAGCACGTGTTTGTGTGTATGGGGGAGGGAGGCAAGTATAGTACATATGCTTACAGAAGGCCTAGTGGTCATCTAAGTTTTCTTTTTGACAGAAAACCCTACTTCCTGAATTCGATATACACAGGGTCCATAGATGGTATGTAAGAATGAAGTGGGTTACAAATTCTGCTAGGGTGAGCTAAGAGCCTGAGTTTCTCAACTTGGAAAGTATCTTTACCGCTAATGGGGGAGCGTCCTCAAGCAGAAGCATGGGTGAGTCTATCAGAAAGACTCCAAACTTAGCAGGTACTGGGATATCTAGTGCCACCTGCTGGTTGACAGACCCAATTACCTGAGAAAGGGGCACCCACATACCCTCTCTGCTCAGCTCTGCAGTCTGAACAGAGACAGAACCCTGGAGCCCTTCCTTCCCACTTAGTGTATTTCAGCAGAACAGCTCGGGATGGGCATTTTTCCACACCTGCTTTTCTGGAAACAGATGTTCAGGTCAGAAACACCCGTAGGGAACCTTTCATCTTCCCAATATGCCCAAGATGCCCAGCCCATGTTGCAGGAAAAATAAATAATTCATACATGAATTAACTCATTCTCTTGAAATATCAATTCCTATTGAGGCACATTTGTCTGGAATACTCTGAAAAGAGGAATAAATGTGCAGACCCAGGTTTGGGTGCTTCTGTGCATTCCTCTGTGTCAGGAAAGAGAAGTGGATATCCAAGAACAAAAATCATATTTCAGCCCTAACTTTTGTGGCTTCAAGCTGTATTCAGTGGTTAATTTGTGTTTTTTTCTTCACATGAACACATGAGGAAATTAAAGACATGTTTAGTTAGAGCCTTGGTGTTTCAGTTTTCCAGGAGATGAAACAGAACTTTCATTTTTGCTTTCTTCCTCTTCTATGGAAAGAGATAGAGTGAGGGCTCAGAGGAATGTCATCAACACAGGATCCAATCAGTGATGGGAGGGGCGTCTTCAATGACTGCTGAGCAGTTTCAGACAGTGAGATCTGAAAGTGTAGGGTTCCCCTCCCCATCACAGGTGAGTGAGACCCTTATTCCTGCAGAAATACCCTGATCTGTCCTTCAGGCTGTCTCCCGAAGTCCTGGGGGCTTGATTGCAATACTCCAGGCAAACTCAATTTGAAAGGGTTTAACTGAGTATTTTTTCACTATGTTCAGGTGTGTAATTTTGAATTTGTCTAATAAACATTATGCTTTGAGAGCTGGATGTGTCTTTCCTTTGATTTGAAATGATCAGTGTGGCTGGAAAGATATGCAAATTATTCCCTAGGAAATGAAACATATCTAAATAACTTAAATATCTAATCCTGCCCAGACAAGCCTGGCCTCTGATGGTTTTTCATTCAATCTTCAAATTCTAATCACCTGTGAGTCTTGCAAAGCCATGAGTAACTAGTTCTAAGACTTTAAAAAAGTGGATCGAATTTTGTGTAAGTTGTGGTACTAAAGATATAGTAACATTACTAAAATATATATTCCTCTGGGTATGGTGACTAAAAAGGGGGAAAAAGCAACATGTTTTTGAATTGCTGATTGGAATAGGTTTTGAATTTGGTTTCCAAACTTTCAATAGGATCGTCCCAATCACAGAAAAAAGACCTTTTACAGCCATCATTGTGCTCTTCAGTATGCTTTATAGAGGAATTGATTTGGATTAATTAACTTCCTCAACCTCCAAAGAAGGTAGTTTTACAGGAGGGGAGAGGTGATCCTTTTAAATAATAGCTTCATGGGTTTCAACAACAATAATAATAGGTCCTAATGGATACTTTTAAAAATTTTTGTTCACAATTTAATTTTAGTCGTATACAGACATAACACCGAGGAGGTAATCCAGAATAAGGAATCCATCTGAATCAATAAAGTACACCCCCTCAGGATAAATTGCTCTGCTTTGCATGATGTACTTTATGTGTCTTCAGAAACATAAGCAACTCCTTTATTCAAGTAATGATTGTGTCACAAAAAGAATGAGACGGAATGTATAAGAGGGAAGAAGAGAGACCTTGTATGCAAAAACTCCTCTGGGAGGATCTTACTCTACATCTGACCCACTTCAGAATCAGGCAGAGGTATGACAAGACTCTCAGGGTGGTGATCTTAATCATGTGTTTTTAAAAGTATTTTGATTTTGGGGCTTTCTGTAGGAGGAGAATTATATAAGAGAGTGAGGTTCCAGGAACGGAACTCTCTTAAAGTGATGAGGACAGCAAGTGGTGTCTGGGATCACCTCCCTGCTAGGGACATCATGTACCCATAGGGACACTGGGTCCCTTGCTGAGAAGGACAGCATTCTCAATAGCCGGGTGGAGTAATGGTCTTTCTTCACTCAGTCAGATCCCAGCTTGGGCGACTATGGAATGTGGCAACTTGAATTTTCCCCACAGTCTCAATCCAGCTGGCAGCTGCTGCTCTGGGTCTGTGTTCCAGTCAGGTTGGACCCACTGGGTGGTGAAGGAGTCCCTGAGCATAAGCCAGCATTATCCTAGAGAAAATTACATGTCACATGACTCATTTGTACCTGCATATTTTTTACTAACCACAAAAATCAATTAAAATATGCATGGTAAATTCATTACAATACCCAGAGAATGATTATTTTATTATGTACATCAATTTTTAGGTTATTAAAGTTTTTCTGTCTTCTGTATCCAATATGTATTTGAAACCCAAATATCATCTTCCTTCAGATAGGCCTCACTTCAGATCTGTATGATGTTTGAGCCTGTGAGCTGCTATTATTGTGGAGAGCTTCTGGTTTTTTTTTTTTTTCCATCAGATCCACTTCAAGCTAAATGAGGAATGGCAGCTTTACTGACCATTTCAAATACAGAATATCTGGGCCCCCGACAGCTCATGCAGTAGACCTCTTTCTCTGCATGTAATATGTTCAAAGGCCCCCAGTGGACACTGGAAATAATGAGAACTGAGCCCTGGATACATGGCTTTATCCTACACAATGCACAGTTAAAAAGCTCACTTTAGAGCAGGCACTAGAAGAGGTTAACAATAGTGAAATGGAACAGTTATAATACACTCTAATAAAATTCGTTCGAATGTAGTCTTTGTCTCTGCGAGTAAGACAACACTTTTTGAGCCTTGCTGATCACAGGTAACTGAAGCCAAGGAAAGCAAAAGATGTGGGGGAAATGGAACTGCTGCATTTTTCTCCTTCTTGCCTGGTATTTGGTGTGGCACAGGGAACATATGCAATATTCCTGTGCATGTAAAGATGAAATAGGCCAGTTTAAACATCCCATGAAATCTTATTAATGAGCAATTTATCCAGCAGATGTGCCCTGGAGGCACCCTTGCTACAGAGCAACTGGGCACCAAAGCTAGAGGTTTCTCCCTGTTTTGACCCCAGGGATGGGGTAAAAGTAGGAGCAATCATGTCTGATAGCAGGATTAATCACAGAGTTGACTCCCCTGGACACCCGGGGGGGTTCTGAGGATCAGAGACCTCCATGAATTCAGGATAAAGATTCCCCTAGAGCAGTGTATGGTGCCCAGAGCCCCCTCTTTTGTCTGCTGTGATGCTCAGGGATCCAAAGGTGAAGCTAGATCAGGGTCCGCCTCCCTCCACATGAAGCCCATGCAGCCTGATGAAACTGGAAACTCAGGGGTGCTACAGAACCTCAGGAAGACTGGGCTAATGTGTCTAAATATTGAGCAGAACATGTAGTGTATTTGGAAAAAATCGAGCTGGTTTGGCAGCAAAGGGCTGCTCAGTGCTGACTTTGGGTGTCCCAAGTGAAATATGACGCTAGGCAACAGGAAGAATACTGCACACCTTCAATATGGTTTAGAGAAAAGGATATGTATATGCTTTGGTTAGGATGAAAGGGAATTCTTCCCAAACAAAATGAACTTATTTTACCTGAAGTAATATCACACACAGTCAGGCACCATTACTGGCTCAAGAATCCTGTGGGACAGTTCCAGGGACCACTGTAATGGTTTTCTAAATTGATAGTATGGTGGGAACTATGGAGGAAAAATTGACTAGAGCTATTTGGGGTCAATTGATGGTTGTTTCAACTCTGGATGGCTACAGTCATGTCAAGTAGAATCCATAGAGATATTATGTAGAACGACGGCCTAAATAACCAAAAGGAAAGCAGCCTCAGAATGACCCTTTGAAGTGGTGAGAAAATTGTGTGGTGGGTGTGGGATAAGAAGCAGCGCAGAGTCTGGAGGAGCACTAAGCTCAGAGCAAGAGGGGACAGTGGGGGTAGGGTCTCTTTACCCTGGAGGCCTTCTTTTGACCAACCTTCTTGGCCCCAAGTCCCTTCTCCGTCATGCGTGCCAGCCACACATCACAAGGGTTAAACATAGAGTTTAGCTTTTGGTCTCCAGGGGAGCTGGTGATTGCCGAGCTCCTCTGCACTTCTGACTACTGTTGGATCAGAAGAGCAACAGGTTCCCTCAATGGGCAGTCTATTGAGCAAGCACAGTCGCAGGCCACGCTGCTGGGCCCTCTTAGACCATCAGACACCCATCCATCAGGCCTGAAATGCTCCCACTCCTCGCAGGAATCACCCCGCTGTACCAGCCTCTTCCATCAGCCCTGCCTGCAGGCATGTCCACCAAGATCCCTGACCTCGGGTGCCTTATGTAGCTGGCTGCAACAGAGACCCTCTCCTGCAGGTGGTGCACTCCTCTCTGGGGATCCTGCTGCTGCTGTCCTGGAGGTCCTTCCACATAAAGCCAGACCTATCACTTAGGAACTCGTGGATGTTTGAACCCTGGACAACTGTAAGGATCCCTCCTCCTCAGTGCAGGCCACTCCTCAGTGCAGGCCACTCCTTGGTGAAGGCCACTTTATCAGCAGGTCCACCAGACTGAGGGGCCCATGATACCAGCTCACTTCCCTGTTGGTGATCCAGAAGAAGCAGAGCTCAGGGCCCATGAACAGCGTGAAGAAGGCAAGGTTCACCAGGAGGAGGAGGAGGAGGAGGAGGAACTGGAAGAAGAGGAGAAAGAGGTGGAAGAAGAGGTGGTGGAGAAGGAGGAAAGGAGGAGGAGAAGATGAAGGAGGAGGAGGAGCAGGGCAGTTCCCAATGGCAAAAGAGGCAGGAGGATCTGCAGAGGGGTGCCCTGAGCAAAGGGAAAGCAACACCAACATGTCCTCTGGAGACTCAGGGAGACTTCAGTGCACTGGAGCCCAGTTCTTGGCCCCTAGAAGGAAACAGCATTCCAGAGAGGGCCCAGGTGTCTCCCAAGAACTTGTCATGTGGGAGCCCTGCCACCTGCAGCTCCCACTGCCCTGCTCAAGGAGTGCTCACCCTGCTTAATGCTGAGGGCTGCTTAATGCAGGACAAGTGGGCCAAGGAGAGCCTAGACGAACTTGATTGTCCCATCTCTCCAGGCTCCTAGGCATCCATCAAGGGAGTGCAGGGCCAAAAGCCTTCCTGTCTTCCATCACAGAGCTGTCATCCACAAAGTGCTGCTACCTGGAGGCCCAAGAAAAGAAAACAGCCCATGCCGGTGGCCCTGACATTGTTGAAGCCCTGGCATCAAGATGGGCTGCCCCCCACCTGCTAAGCGGCCACTTTTGTGTCCAGAGGAAGACTCAGGCACCCTGATGAGGGAGGTTCAGAGTGCGAAGAGGAAGAACTTGGAGGCTGATGCAGAGGTCTTACAGGGCAGAAGAGAGTCTCTGGAGGACTGCACCACCACTCAGTCTGTCCATTCTTTCTTCCCACCTGCAGTCCCTGCCTGGAATGCAGGCCCACTTCCCCCACCCACTGACCCCTCCCCCATCCCAAGTATCCTTGTCAACAGGCAGTTGGAGTTCCAGCCTACTGGGCCCCTGAACCTATCTATCCCTCGACCTTCCACCTCACCTAATAAAGATGAGGGGGAAATCCCAACTTCCATTCCTCTGCCTCCTCCCACTAACCCTCTTTTTTCCTTCAGGCCCAGTCCCAGTGTGGGTGTTACCCCTAATGTGTTTCATCAAACCACACACCTGGCAAGACCTGTGGCACCTCCCAATTCCCAAATTCCCACACCTCATACCCAGGTCCCTTTCCCCTCCAAGTCTACCTCTTCAAGAATGGAATCCCCAACCCCCATGTGTATTGATTCTCCTTCTCCTCTTTCTCTTCCTCCTCCTTCTCTTCCCCCTTCATTTTCTTCTCTTTCCCCTTCTCCATTCCCTCCTCCTCCTCCTCTTCCTCCTCCTAATAATCCCTCTCCTTTGGCTGCTCCTCCTGCTGCTCCTCTTCCTCCTTCTCCTCATTCCTTCCAAGACCTGCTCTAGTCCCTTCCACTCATAGCCCCAATACCCAGGGCCAGGACTCTGCTAGGAGTGTCCCCCCAACCACCATAGCAAAGTCATCAGCTCATCTTTCCCAGCATCCCACTGTGCTGCCTGAGGACACGGCCATGGACACTACCCCCCCTTCTATGGCGGTGATTTTTCCATCTTCTCCTGCTTCCAGTGACAGCTCCTGCCCATACCTCAAGTCCATGGCTGTAAGCAGCCAGCAAAGGGACAGGCCCCCCAATCCATCTCCCACCCAACTTCAATCTGTACCATTCTGTTGTCCCACAACCCACACTTCAGACTGCATCTGGGAACCCTCATAGGCAGCAAAGAAGAGCCTCTCTTCCCAATTCCCCCATGGTTATTGTGCTGCCAGTCATGGACCATTCACTGGCCTCCATCCTAATCTCACAGTTCCCCTCTTCCTCTTAGTATCTGTTCTTCTTCTTCTTCCTGTAAACTGGATTCTGTTGCAGAAGGTTCTTATTCTCCCTGCATCTCCCCACACTGGTGGGGCACACACTCATCCCGGACAAAACATTCTTGAAGTATCCAGTCCTCGCTGTGCCCTGTTATCCAGATGTTGACGGTGAGGAAGAGAAGGTGATGCTGCTGCACATCCTGAACCTGCAGAGAGTGGGTGCACTGCTCTCCCTCCACCTGGCAGATGACAGAAGAACTTTTGTCTCCTGGCTGCAGGCTGTGCCTGTGGGAGTTCCACCCCCCACCCCACGCCCTGTCCTCCTGCCTTCTGCCATGTGCAGACACAGCAAGAATGCCCTCAGCAGTCCAATGCTCAGCACCTGGATCTGGGACTCCATAGTCTCCAGGGCTGTGAGGAAGGAATTTCTCTTCCTCTTAGATGGGCAACCCAGGTAATTTGTTGGAGAGCAGAAAGAGTCTATGCAGGGCTGGAGTTGTGGCTTAGTGGAAGAGTGCTTGCTTACCATGTGTGAGGCTCTAGATTCAATCCTCAGCACCACATAAAAATTAATAAAATAAAGGTATTGTGTCCAACTGCAACTTAAAATAAATACATAAAAAAGAGTCTAGGCAGAAATAAATACTAATTCCAAATAAGATCTCCTGGTCTTTTGCAAAAGAGCTCATAACCAATCAGTGTCCAAGGCTAGTGTTTTTGGTGACAAGGGGAGAATGAGCTCATCTCCTGGCAAAGGTAAACTTTCCACGTAGGGCTAGAAAAGGTGGTTACAAACACAGCACACTCCAAGGCATGGAATCAGATCTCTTGACACAAGGTCATTAAGATATGAAAACTATAAAGAGACCTGCATTCAGACATATATTTTTGGATTCAAAACTCCCTCCCCAGGTTTCAAAAGCAGCAGTGTCCTCCAGCTGTTATAGAGACCTGCTTCTATAGTGTCCTACTTTCAGTGTGTGACTGTCTAGTGGGTCATCCCATTCACTGCTGAAGACAAAGATGCTTTCTAGTATTCAACCATACAAAACAGAAACATAAACACTGTGTGGCTACAGGGTGTCTTTGCCATTGCTCCTACCTTGGACTCCATGATGTGTGGACAGCATCTTCTTGCTCTGACTTCAGTGTTGTCAGGCCCTCCCTGGGTTCTGTGCAATCAGAAGCCTTCCACAAGACAGTGCAATCAGAACAAAGCCTCTTCCACTTGTAGTTTCAGGAATCTATGGCTCTAATTTGGAAGCTCTTCAGTGAGATCCACAGGATGTTCTAAAAGAACATAGAGTTAAGTGTCAGTACATGGGTCTGGCTGAAGATTTCTCAGGCAGCAGTGTATGGACACAGGGCTGGAGTGGCTGGAGGTGGTTGAAAAACAGCCAGAGATAGAGTTGCTGCTGGGACCTGATCTATGGTGGACAAAGAAAGGTAAAGGCATGGATCAGTAGTGCATGAGAAGCAGAGCTTTGGCTTCTCCAGGTAAAGTCTGGCTAATCAACGTGGGATGGTGAATTTACCAGTGGGTTAAAACATAATAAATACACTGTACAATTCGATGGCAGCATCTTACCACTCCTCCTTCCCATTGTGGAGTCCTGTCAACTCCCCGCTGTTCTCTTTCAACGTTTCATGATCATTTGGCTTCCTTGTATCTCCATCTGCTTCTATTGTATTAATCGTCTCTCCTATGAGAGCTTTAATATTATTGAAATAGGTGCTGCGTCCTGTGCTCTCTTTGGCTGAATGGTTCACTGCATTGCCTACTGCCCCAAGGCCCCAGATGCAGGTGCAGATCCCGCCCGCAAGGCGCGTACTGTCCGCGGTGGTCCTCTGCAGTGCCCGCTCCCGCTGAAGAGCCGTTGAGGCGGCAACCTCTTAGAATGCGGCGCCTCTCGGGACGCGCTCCAGCGGCTGCCTGGGCGGCCCGTGGCGTCCGCGGGCCTGGCCGCTCGCTCAGCCAGTTGCCGGCTGGTGTGCAAAGGCGGACGTGCCCGGGTCGCCCTTTCTGCAACTGGCTGCGGCGCGAAGTTGGTGGCGGCCCCCAGAACTTCGGACGCCTCCTGACCTCTGCGACTGCAGCTCGGCGGAGCAGGATCTAGGACTTCCCAAGGGCGGCGGGCGAGTCGCTTGTAACAGGCGCCGCTGGGACGCGTGACGGGCGAGAATGGCGCGTGCAGAACCGCGTCCTTCTGACCGTTGGTCCCCGTGGTGCCAGCTGATGGGGACTGGGTGCCGCCGCCCTCCCAGGCCGGCCTGCCGCCCGGGGCGCCTCGGAGCTGGATACTAGAGGCGACGGAGCGCGTGAGTGTGCACCCGCTTGTCCGCGGGCGCGCAGGGGTGGGGTGGGGGCCAGGGGAGTGGCAGGTGAGCGTGCATGGGCGGGCTTCCGGTGGTGCAGAGAGAATACCGTGGGCGGTGTCAGTTGTGCAGGTAGGTTGAAGCACTGGAGGATCAATAAAAACGCCTGGTTTGGCTGCCTTCCAGTTGATTTAGGTTACCTGTTAGGTCTCGGTTTCTTGAAGCTTCCCCTAACAATGCCAGCTCACTCCTAAAGCTCTTTTTTTCCATCGCTTCATTTTGTACTTAGGCTAACACTTCATCATGTATCGTGCTCTGTTTTATGTTTCTAAATTGGATTATTCACTTTCTACAGAGAGATTATGAATCTCTTCAATGAGGACTTTAATATTTACTTTTCTCGAAACTCAGTTTTGGTTTTTGACCTACAAGCAACCAAGCACTGAGCATTTAACTCATGCATTTTCTTCATTAATTGAGCTAATGAAATAGTTATGAAACACCTACTTATGCATTCATTGTGCTGGGGATTGTGCTGGACACCTACCATGCACACTTGATTAAGTCATGGGCCTTTGCATCAAAGAGCCCTTTCAATTTATTGGACAAGAGAAGAGAATTAATTGCTCATTATCTTTCTCACCTGGAAAAATCTCAGAAAATATTTTCAAATTTCACTTTTTTTTAAAAACAAAATTATTTATTCTAATCTAAATTTATACATGACAGCAGAATGGTCTTCTATTCATTGAACACAAATAGAGCACAATTTTTCACTTCTCTGGTTGTACATGAAGTAGGGTCACACCCTTCCTGCAATCATACATGCACCTAGGGTAATGTATCTGTTTTATTCCACCATCTTTCCTATCCCCATGCCCACTTCCCTCTCCTCCCTCTCCTTTGGCCAACCCAAAGTTCCTCCACTTATCCCATGCCACCCCCACCCCCACTATGGATTAGCATGTGCTTATCAGATAAAACATTCTTTTTGGCATTGCTTTACTTCGCTTAGCATGATATCCTCTAACTCCATCCATTTACCTGCAAATGCCATAATTTTATTCTTTTATTGCACACCAAATTCACTATTTTAACTTTAAAGTTTATCTTTCTTTTGATGAACATTTTCCTCCCACAAAGAAACCAAGTTTTTGAAAACTCATGAAGCCCATGATACATAAACAACTGTAATGAGAACCACAAAGCTGAGATGTGTGGTTTCTTTGCTGTCTTCATCTAGACACAATTATGTCTGTCTCCTATCTCACTCCTTTCTGGCCTTATGGTATAAATTCATAACCCTTCAGAAATACAAAGTGATAAGTCCACAAATAAATGCCAAAGTCCTATTCAAAGGCATTCTGTCTCACCTGCCTTTACCTGTGCTTTGATTTTGAATAGCTTGTGTGCTGTTTTGGAGCCTTCATTTCTTAATAGTTAAAATGGACCTGTAGAGACCTACACTGGGAAGCTAGCATCCAAGTCTTCTGGGGTTACTTGCCAAATGAATAGGCACTGTAGCTCCTCCCAGCCTACCACATTCCTGCAGGTTTCCTAGAACCTCTGGAGGAACAGCTCTCCAGGGAAGCATAGGGAATAAGAGACACCTGAGGCTGAGCCCTATCCCTCAGCCCACTGCTGGGGGGAAACTCCTGCCTGGGGATTCACTCTTCCCCATGCTCTCAGCCTAAAACTAATTCATTTTCCAAAGGAAAGCCTCAGCAGGTGGATCTTGTAAAATGAGGGTGGTGTGGTGTTGTGGGGGGGTGGTGAAAGAAATGATAAGGCATGCAAAATGCAAAACACAAGACATGGGAGAAAGCAGGTTTCAGAACCAGACTCCCACAGGACATTGATTTGAAAACTTTCACATAGCAATTTAAAAATGATGCTGATGAACACATTAATGACTGTGAGGACCGAGTAGACAGCAGGCTATTTCAGATGGGAAATGTAAGCTGAGGGATTCAACCTCTAAGAAAGAATCCCAAGGGCATGTCAGAAATGAAATAGATTAGAACATAAGTGAGGAATGCCTTTAATGGAGTCACCAATGGGCTGCCCACAGACAGACAAGAAGAGAATAAAGGAGCTTGACAATGTCGATAGAAAATGATTATATTGAAAATTTAAAAAAATGAGAATGATAAAGTACACAGCATTTCCAAGTTCTTGGGAAGATTACACAAAATAAATATCTGTAATGGGAAACATAGGAAAAGAGAAAGAGGTCTAAAAATATTTCCAGTAATAAACACTAACAATTTTACAACATAACGATAGACAACAAACTACAGATCGTGAAATCTCAGAGAACATGAAGCAGGATAAATACTAAAAATGAAATGTATGCACAGGTATATCATAATCAAGCTGATGCATATCAGTGAATGGAGAAGATTTTGAGGACAACAGAAAAACACAAGTTTATAGTGCACATATCATATCCAAACCACAACAAATCATGAACATAAATGCCATTGATGAGTTCAGAATAATTACACTACTAATATTAAGGATTCTCTCTTCATTTTAGGTCTTACATTTATACTTCAGTTGCCTAAATATATTCTAAGCTTTCAGATCAAATGCCAAATTCACTATTTAACGTTAAAGTTTATCTTTTGATTTTATATGAGATCACCTTACTGTGTTAATGAGGTTATAAGGTGATCATTGGGATGTAATCCCATGGATTTTGTGAATTCCTAATTGATGAAAATATAAAACCTAATATAAATCAAATGGCTCCAACTTTGACATAAGATTCCTCGACTTTACTGTAATGCCAAAGCCCTAGCATGCAATGGAAACTTCATCCTTTGAATTATGAATTAATCTTTTCTCATGGTAGCCCTAAGTGGTCCCTCACAGTCCTGCAATGCTGGGCAGCATCAGTGAGCCAAGCTTCCAGCCAGCATCTGAATCACAAGGGCAAGAGCTGGTAGTCTGTGCTGTGCAGTGCTCCTAATCTTGATGCTGAAAAGTTTTGGTACAGTGAATGCACTTTCCTAATAATAATAATAATAATAATAATAATAATAATAATAATATCTGAATTGCTCATGATCTGATCATCCCCTTTGCCCCTTTACTGTTATGGGAACCTACTACTTTTCCCATTCATTTCTAAAGATCAATAAATTTAAGGACTCTCTTGCAAGATTTGTTAAGATAAATAGAGAAGACCCAAAACACCTTAAGAATTAGCATGGGAGCTGGTGATGTAGCTCAAGGCACAATTCTTGCTTAGAGTCTAGGTTGCAATCCCTGGAAACACACCACACACACACACACACACACACACACACACACAATGTCGACAATACACCAGAATTCAGATGGCCAAAGATACTACAGAAAATTTTCAATGTACTTAATGTACATAAATGGTGTGAAGATCATTCTAAAATAAAAGTGATTAAACAATAGAAAAGTAACAACAACCCCGCTTTTGTACATTAAGAGGTGAAAAGTGGCTGGGTAGAGTCAGCAAGACAATGTAGGTCTACATGACAATTGCACAGTGGGAAACATCCAAGAAATTGGAGAGTATGGGACCCTTTCCATCTCATTTTATCAGGTCAGTATTATGCAAATCTAAACACAAACAATGGTATGTACTTCCAAAGAAAGAAGGAAGAAAGAAAAAAGGAAAAACGAAAGAAAGAGATAAACAGGGTCAATGCAGATGAACACATTGGGTGACCCCCAGGAGCTGGAAAAGGGCACTGTGAGCATGCTCAGTAGAAGGTGTGAAAAGTAAATGTTTTTTGTGTATGAAAGAGAAAGAGAGGAGGAGAGAGAAAGAGATACCCACAGTTACAAATCTAAAAATGCCATCAATGTCAATTTAAACAAGAAATTTATACCCAATCGTGAAATATTTATACACACAGGTACATAATGTAATGTCTATATACAGATATAGACACCCTTTTATAATATATACAAAACCAATAAATATTAGTATTTGTGAATATTTAAAGCTAAAAGGAAACATCGCATATAAGGAAGAAGTGGGGAGCCTGGATTTAATTTTGGGTGCATAAAAGCCCTCCTCCTATCAATCAAGTGCACTTAGGGCACCCTGACAAAGAAGCCATACACTGTGAGGTTCGCTAACACTGAAACGTTTCTGAAAATGGAAATGAAATATTGAGTAAAAATATTACAGAATTTGGAAATTTTGCTTGTTAGTCACATGAGTGCCAGGAATAAATGGAGAAGATCAGATTTGGACTATGGTTAAAGCCAATGTTGTCTAATGCAAGTGTTCAGTGCAGGGGCCATCAGTATTCCAATGCTCACAAATTCCTTAGGTAAATTGCTAAGGAATTCTAAAAGCTGCACAGAGGTATTCCTACCTCCTCTGATCCCAGATGCCCTTCTCACACCCAGCCCCTCTAGGCCTCCAAAGGGGAGACCCGAAAGACCCTCAGTCCTAACACTGGACTCTATCACCTGGCAGTGGTGCTGTAGAATCATGGACACTCAGCCATAATCCTACATGTCTGATCCAATTCTCTGAAGGTTCCACCTCCCCTGCCATGACTAGAGACTGCCTCTCCAATGGCCCTGCAACTGCCTGGCCAGACCCCTCAGGTGGAGACTGTCCTCTTGTAGCATCACCTGCATTCAGTGGATTCCTGGCAGGCACCTGAGTGCTGCCACCTCTATCCCTCTGTTGCTGCCAAGTTTCAGGCCCTTGCTCTTGCATTTATCATACACCCTGCTCGTCATAGTGCCAGGCACTGCCAGGCTCTCTCTGGTGTTTTATTCTCTAGACATTAAAGGTATGCACTTATAAAACAATTTATATTCTCCAAATAAAGTTTTCCTATAATAGTATAGAATAATATTTATAGTTAACATAAAATAATCACCACAAGATCTAGACAAAAATTCAAATAAAATTTGACAAATCTAGAAAACCAATTGCTGAGCAAAGCTGAGACATCCTGGTATGAATGTGGGAGATGTGAGCAGGAAGTGAGCAGGCAGAGAACCACACAGGCTGCAATGTTTGGCCTGTTGAAGGAATCACAGATGGTGTAGGGTGTTCTTAGTACCTGTCATTTTGGTTTTGCAACACATTAAGAAATAGAAGTACTATGCTGGATTGTTTGACATGTGAACTTACTAAATTTCTTATATATTGATAGGATTTTCACATGAGAACAGAATTAAAAACATAAGTAAATATTGTATAATTTCATGAAAGATCAATTTGCAGAATTGAAAAGCATTGTTAGGGGATTTGCACTCTCCCTCAGGCTCCTTGGGCCTCTCTGAGTGCCCAGGAGCAGCCCTCCCTGCTGTCCTTCTCCATTCTCAGCAGATACCCAGGAGCTAGAAGTTATTGTGGAGCAGCTCCAAAGCATGGATGGCCCTGACTGATGGTGGCTGGTGGCTGTGGAATCGCTTTTGAGTCAAGGCTGCAGACACAAGGGCCTGCAGGGCCTTTCTACGGCTGGATCTCTCCCTGTTGCCTTCGCCCTTTCCTTTCTCCTCCTGGTCTTCCTGTTTCCAGAATGGGTCAGGACACCATAGCTCTCATGCAGGCGATGGTGGGACCCCTGGTCTGCTCCTTGCTGCTCAGCCCCTAAACCTTGCATCTTTTCAAGGATCCTCACAGACCTTTGGCACTGAGGTCTTTTCCTTGGGAGTGTCTTGTCAAGTTGGGGGGACTTATTGCTCTTTACTGACCTCGACCAGGCCATGGCCACCAGCAAGCTGCAATGATCCAGTCAGGACACTAAGCTGAGCTCCTTTGTACCCTAGTAGCCACCTTCTCCAGCTAGGGACTGGCAGCTTTCAATGGTACACCTGGCCTCTTCCTATATTCATCCGCCACAGAAGCTGCAGCAACGCAGATAGCCAATTCCTGGTCTAGGTGCCCAGTACTTCCGTGTGTTCCATGCTGCCCCGCCTGCCATATCATCAAGGGGCAGGTAGCGGGCCTTTCCACTACACAGGCGCCTCAGGGGTGCTCCCTGGCTGGCCCCAAGCCTCATCCCACAGTCCCCCATAAGGCCGTGAAGATGGGTGGTGTGGCAGGTGGTTGGGTCGCAGAGCCTGGCTTCCCTGGCTCCACTGAGGCCGCACACCTAGATGCCTCCTGTAGTGGTTGCGCCCTCCCATGGCCAATGGCACAGCATGGGAGCCTGGGGCTACACCACGGGCAGTGTGAGGGGTGCTGGCAAAGGCATCCTGGCCCCCACGGGCAGCCAGAAACACCAGTACAGCTGGATGTCTGCTGCTTGGCCCCTGAATGAATGTACCAACACCACCACCACAGGGGTGCACTACTGACACCTGCCTTGTCGCCTGCAGCCTTGGAGACTCTGGTGCTGCACAGCCTTTAGAGCCACGCTGAAGCCCAGCTCCTGTTGCCTGGGAAGCTCAGTGCAGACCTGCTGGAGGACCTGCGACAGAGCCCCTAGTGCTTGAACCGCAGCTCCATCTAGATGTTGCTTTGGCAGTAGGATG
Organism: Marmota monax; assembly: GCF_021218885.2. Classification (NCBI taxonomy): domain Eukaryota; kingdom Metazoa; phylum Chordata; class Mammalia; order Rodentia; family Sciuridae; genus Marmota; species Marmota monax. Next base: position 218,066 of record NW_026692479.1, on the reverse strand, counting down.
ACACTGCCCTCTATAGCAAGATGAATGGACTTAGCTGGCCCCTCATCAGTCACTGAAGTACGTGCCTTCGTCCCAAAGTCTTAGACTGTCCTGTGCAAACTGGCTCACCAGGACCACCTTATGGTGCAGCCTGAGGGTGAAACTGTGTGCAAAGCTTTTGGACTCTACATGAACTATAGGCATCTGTGAACATGCTGATCAAGTCTGTACAGTGTGAGTAACCTACAGGTTGATTTACATTAATATTTTAAAATGGGATGTCATAGAGAAAACAATTTCACCAGAGTTTTAAAAAAATGAAAAAAAAATAAGCAATTTTCTTGGTAGTCACTTTTTTGTCCCTGTTATCAAAATATCTGACAAGAACATTTTAGAGGAGGAAAAGTCATTTTCATAGTTACATAGGCTTCAGTCCATGGTCAGTTGGTGCCATTGCTCTGGGCCTGAGCAGAGGTAGAAAATCATGGCAGAAGTGTGTAGCAGAGGAAAGTTTCCCAGTTCATGGCAGCAGGAAAGCTGAGAGAGAGAATGGGGGAGAGGGTGGGAAAGCTTGTAGGAAGAAAATAGAATTTAAGCCATCAGGATTAGTGCCCTGTTAGGACACAGCTCTCATAATCTAATCACTTCACTGTGAGCATTTCTGCATTGTCTCCCATGAGCTTTGGGGGACAACTCATACCCAAAGCGTAATACATTTTAATTGCAGAATAGCAAGAATTTTCCCCCCTATATCTAAGTGGTTTATCATCACCAAGACAGAGGGTGAAATTCTGCCCAGCCTGTGGCCTGCAGAAACTGCTTTCTAATACTCCTATGGAAGCTCCATCAGACTCATCTAGGACACCAAAACTTTGGATAATATTTACAACCAATTAGGCCCCATCTCAAGTTATACTTCCAAGGTAGTAGCATCAGATAGCATGGCTTACTGAATGCCACAGTTGCTTCTGTGCCCACTGAAGTTTTTGAAGCACAGCTGCATTTTCAGTTCGTACTTCTCCAAACATAAGAGTTGCTTGCTGTTCAAAGCCCCACACTGCCTTTGTCTTTGGGAAAGTACTGCATCTTCAAACTTCACTCCACTATCAATTAATGCTAGAGCACTGGAGCTCTCCCAAGGTTCAAATGCAAACAGGCAGTAATGAAACAGCCATGTGGTTCATGAAAGTTAATTTTTCCAAGACTTAGCAGGTCAAAAATGATCTGGCTGGAGGGTGGTGCAACATCCTCAACAGTGCAATCAAGCACATGGATGCCTCCTTTCTCCACCAGAGGAGTGTCCTCAGTGGCTTCACATACGCTTACTCTTAGAGTAACACCACAATTCTTAACTTCCTTTGTAAATTGGGTCAAGCTCACATTGGCTGGATTGTGTGTCATAAGAAATTTTCCTTCTTTCATATGACACTCACAGGAACAAGACAATTTTTTGGATCCATTATAATTAGGTAAAAAGCACTTAAAAGGGCTATGAATGAAATTCTAATAACTGAAGAAATGATGCAGAGTGATCTATGTACTTCAACACTGTCCACTGTATATCCTCAGTGCTTTGTTTATGAAGTGGGTATGATGGGGCATGAAATGAAGCTCCTCTTAAGAAGCAGTAATTCTTCAGTCCAGTGACACTGAGGTGATAGTAAGTGCAATGAGGTTCACCCTGTCCAGGTTAGACATGCTCTGTGGGTTCAGTTCAACCCTTCTGCATCCAGGTGAAATACTTTTATGGGGGCACCCCACTAGAGTAGAGATGAATTTCTACAGTTCATTTATCTGCATAGATGTCATGATTTGCCTGGCAATAATGTCCACTGCCTTTCAGGTGTTCATAAATGTGTGACAAAGCACACCATGGAACTGAGGAATCTGTTTGACCCTTGAAGATTGTGGTATCTCCATACTCCCCGAGGAGTACATACAGTGGTTTTGGTGTCAGTGGCTATAGGGCAGGGGTGTCTGTGTTGTTACTGGGTGGTGGCAGCAGTGATACAGGCCATAGCGGGGCCCACGCAGTGAACAGGTTCCAGGAAAGTGCATCCCAGAGAAGGCCCTTAGCCAAGGAGCCAATATTCAGGGCAAGTCCAACATTGCATCTTTAGCAATTTTTGTTAGTTATAAATTACATGAGCCAGAGAGGGTGGAGTGCACATTTGTAATCCCAACTATCTGCATTGCTGAGGGAGGAGAACAAGCTTGAGGCCAACTGCAGGCAATTTAACAAGATCATATCTCAGAGTAAATAATTAAAAGGGCTGGGGATAAAGGACACAGGTAAAGTGTCCCAGTGTTAAATCCTCAGTTTTGAAGACATAAAAAATAATGTTGGGCAGGTTGGTGCATACATGTAATCCAAGACAGTGCAGAGACTGAAGCAGGAAGATCACAAGTTTGAAGCCAGGCTTGGCAATTCTGTAAGATAATGTCTCAAAATAAGAAAAAAAGTAGTGTATGTAACTCATAGGAAGTTGGTAAGTACTCAGTCCAACAAGTGCTGTCAGGCTGCTCACTAAGTGTCACCATGAATCACCCATTCTAAGGGTGGTGGACAGAGAGTGTGGCATACTGTTCAGGGGCAACAGAGGGACAGATCTTCTATTTGCATCCATGATAGTTGCTAGGGGTCCTTTGTGCATGGTGATATGACAATACCTTCACTGCTTCTGACATAGAAGTCACCAGGTCATATATCTGGTCATATGTATTAGTACAGAATGAGAAACTCCAGGAGCAGAGGCCCTTCTTCCACCTCAGTGCAAAGCACAGTGACCATCTGTGTCTTTTTTTTCCAAATGTGACATTAAATCCCTGAAGACAGAGGGAGATGCTCTGATGGTGTTTTTCTGGCAAAGACAGAGTTGCAACATAATAACACTGCACATAAAATGTCATGGATTTTGAAACTAATAGTCAGTGAGTTCATGGAAATTCCCCTCCCTGTGCATTTGACCCCAAACAGGCACATGCTAAACTCTTCCAAGAATTATGCTGATGTCCTGTCTGCCTTGACTATCTAAAAACTCATGAGCCTGAAGTGTGGATGCATCTACCACATTTATCTGTCGCTTTCCCTGAAGAAGGATTTTGGTCGGGAGGTATTCTGGTGCCTCCTATGCCCTGTGATCTCTAGGAAAAAGGATGTCATTACCAATCCACAGTTGGAAAAGCTGGTTTCCAAAATGGAGGAAAGGGAGGCCCAGGTGCAACCTGCTCTATAGCTGAACCCAACAATGCAGAAGTTCCAAGGTGAGGCACCTCTATATCCTGTTAACTTGCCACCACAGGATCAAGAAAGATTACCTGTGAAGTTGGTGCTACATTCATTTCTTGCTCCTGAAATTTTGATGTTGCTGTGGCATTGATGGTTCTCAGTGCTGATAACACATAGTATCACCTTTTGATCTTGAACATAAATGCTGATGTCTTTATAGTGGCTTAGACAGGGGATTCTCTATGCTTAGTGTGATGAGATTGTCTCTGGGGTGGTTGGTAGGGAGAAGAGTCTAAAGTGGCTGACTTCATCCAGGAGACTGTGGGCTGTGGGCTACACTTACAGAAGCATACACAGAGCCACTGAATCTGAACTTCTTTGTGGATGAGACATCCAAGAGTCTAACATGAAAACCTCTACCTACAGAACTCACCAATGTGGCCCAGAATTTTCTTCCAGAATAGATAATCTGATCTGGGACATTTTAGTTAAAGTTTTGAATGAGGCTCTATCTTCCCTGTGTGCTGAGATCTGTTTCCTTTCTATAGAGGCTGTGACCTGGATGGTGACAAGTACATATGTGACAATACTCAATTTATAAAGCAGGCATAGGAAGATATTAGCAGCAATAACTAATAGTGAAATCACACAGTAATAGCAATACACTATAATAAAATTAATCTGAATGTAGTCCTTGTCTCTGAGAATAAGACAAGTAATATTTTTGTAGCTCTGCTGATCACAGGTAACTGAAGCCATGGAAAGTAAAGCTGTGGGAAAGGGAGAACATTCTTGCCTTGTATTCCACGTGCAACAGGACATACATAATATTCCTGTGATATAAATATGAAATAGGCCAGTTGGCTCATCTCAAGGAATCTCTTTATTAATGAGCTATTTATTCAGATGATGTGCTCTTGCTCCAGTGGGTCTAGGTGCTCAACCTGAAGTGAGGGTTTTCTGTGTGTTTTGGTCCCTGGGATGGGCTAAAAGTAGGATCAACCATGGCTGAAACAGGGTATTCACAGGGTTGGGTCCCCTGCTCTGCCCTTCTGCACCAGCTTAAAACCTCCAGTAGAGCTTTGGGAACCTTCAAAAGCATTCCACTGGGAGCAGAAGCTCAAATAGTGGGTCTGGAGGTGACAATAAGATGTTCTCTGGGCCAGCGTCCCTTGTTCTCACCAACTCATGGTTCTCACCAGCTCAGCTCTCTGTATCCAAGAGAGAAACAATAGATAATAAAACTATCTGCAAGAGGCTTTCTTGGGGCCTATGCTGCAGTAAAAGTGAGCAGTATAAGGGACAGAGGTGTCAGACTACCACAATAAGCAAAAAAGTCATTGTTCATTTATAGACAAAAGGGTGGGTGCAGGAAGGTAGCCAGGCACCAGCTTGCTGAACCCCATTTGCACTCTCATGGCAGTCTGAACAGGCTTATTGGGCTCCCCCATCTTGGCTGTCATGTATGGGAGATGAGTTTCTCAAAGAAGAATAGGGACATCAGAAGTACTTCCACTCTGGATAGGGACATGTGGAGTACTTGTGGTCTAGCAAACATCCTTAGTGCCCTTAACTGTTGCAGTGGTCAAGCAGAGTCCTCAGGGAAACCAAGACACAGAATCATGGTCTAGTAGAATCAGCAGTTGGCACTGTGGTGGGACAAGCTTTTCATAGATCATATAGTCCCAAAGTTGTGGTCAAGTGTCCTATAAGGGATGCAGGAGTGACAGCAATTGCCACAACCCATCCATACTAGGGATCCAGAGGGGTGACAACAGCTGGCTTCACTACCTGGCTGAGTGACAGGGTGGTTGGTGACTGTCAGTTGAGCCTGTGGACCACTATAGCTGACTGTTGAACAGTTAGGAACATGTTGTGGCAGTGACCTAAACCGACACCCATCCCTCCCTTTCCCATCTTTCCTGAGGGGCTGAGGCTTATTCCCTGTATTTCAGGCCCTGTGGCCTCACCTATCATCCTTAGCCTGCCTCCTCACTTTTGTCCTCTGAAGGGGGAGCATATAGGTCACTGCAGTAAAGGGTCCTGCAGAGGTCATAGCCTGGTGGTGGTGGCAGTGATGCGGCAGGCAACAGGGACCCCAGACTCCCATGCCCTGTGTGGCCCCTAGGAGAGCATTTCCCTGTTCTGATCCACAGTAGAAGTAGGCAATATGAGTGTCAAAGTCAGAATTATGTCTTTTCCAGTTTTTCCTCATTATCAAACACATTGATGCTGAACTCTCATTGTGTTTGGATGTGCAATCACCAGGGAATTCAGCAAAACTCAAACACCAAACCATCAGTTGAAAAATGAAACACAGTTTATCCAACCACATTCCATTAGGCTGTGTACTTTAGGTCCACTCCTGGGACCATTCTCATTGCTCTTAGTCTGTGTTCCATGAAATCTTCTCATCACAGGACAAACCATATTATAATAAGTCCAATATCAGGTGTTATAATTTCAAAATGAGGTGTCCACCAGAAGCTCACATGTGAGACAATGCAAGAAAGTTTTGGTGTAAACAGATTGGATGTGAGAACCTAAACTTAATCTGTTTTTTAATCCACCAATATGGATAAACTGAGGGGTAACTCTAGACAGGTAGAAGTTGATTAGAAGAAGTAGGTGATTGAGGGCACGCCTTTGGGGCTTATATTTTGTGACTGGTGTGCTTGCTCTCTCTCCTGCCTGGTGGCCATGTTCTGAACTGGATACTTCCACCACATACTTCTGCTATGATGTTATGCTTCAGAGTTATAGAGTCAGCTGCCTATGGACTGACGTAAGAAACTGTGAGGCAAATAAACTTCTCCTCCTCCTCCTTGTCGGGTCTTTTGCCAATAATTTTTTTTAAAAAAAGCTAATTAGAACAGAAATTGTTACCAATTGAGTTCCTTTTTGTGACGAGTCTGACCATATTGTTCAGGAACTTCTGGCAATTCTTGGTATTTGAAGTAGGAATTTTTAAAATGTTAGAGATGCAAGGCGGGAAAGAACTGAACATTGCAAGTGAACTTATTGTGTGACTCTGGTGGAGGCTCAGAAGACCAGAATGGTGATAGTATTGTCCATGGGAAAGGCTGTGCTCCTGAGATTGCAGCAGAGGAGGACACCATTGCAAATGCAAATAGAGGCCATTCATGTTACATTCTGGCATAGAGATTAGCTATATTTTGCACATGTTCTGTCTGTTTGTGTGGCTGAATTTAGAGATGATGTGCTCATTACTCTGCTGGAGGAAATTTCAAGGTAGCCACTGGTGTGAATATGGCTAGCAGCTTTTCTCCAGATTTATTATGATAATAAAGAGGAGAAATGAGAGATTAAATGGAGTTTGGAAAGAAAAGTCAGAGTAAAACTGGGCCAGAGTTGCTCTGGGAGGCAGTAGGAGACCAGATGACGACTGCCTTGTACAGTGGGTGGGTACCCACAGCATCATCTGTGGCAGGCTTAAGAGATGATGGTGCACAGTTTTAGGGGGAGAAGGGGCAGTCTGAATGATGGTGCAGGCTTCCACAGCTGCTTTATTGCCCTGCAAGGCCTCTACGTCATCCTCTGAGATCCAGCTCTTCTTCAGATCCAGAACCTTCTTCTGCAGGGTGCCTGGGTTTTCTTCCATAGAAACATGATGATGCTGAGGAGGTGGTGGCCCTCTTCTCTGTACCACAGCAGCCTTGGTGCCATTGGCATGGGCCTATTCCTTTTTGTGGCCTCCCTCTAGCAGCTGTGGATGGACAACAGCTCCCCAATCATCCTGATGAAAGATTTTGACCAGCAATGCTCTCCTGCTCCTAGGAGCCTTGAGGGTGGGACAGATTTTCTTCTTTCAGGTATTCCTTTCCCACTTTCATGGCAGCATGGAGCAGCCGGGGGTTGGCTCAGGGAGCACTGCTGCCTCTGTATCAGCCTGAGAAAGAGACGACCAACCAGCAGCAGGACTGTGCCAACAGGGGACAGCATGGCTCTCAAAGCTATAGTAGTTCATGGGAGAAAACTTGCTCCCCACTTTTTTTTCTTGCATAGAATAACACTTAATTTTTCACTTTTAAAATGTTTTTATTAGTATATGAGAGTTATTCTTAAGAATGAATAATACTGTTGTTTATTTGACATAACCATATGTGTATGGAATATAATCTGCTCCATTTTAGTCCTCAATGCTTACCTTCCCCTCCCTCCTTCCTTCCTCTGTTCCCCTTTCCCTTCTATTCTGGTCTTTTATTTATTTATTATTTTTTAATTGGTGCTTTATAGGTCTACATAAAGGTGAAATTCATTATAGTATATTCATATATGTACACAGCATAATTTGGTCAATTTTATTCGAGAGTTGCTTTTTTTCTGTCCTCCTCCATCATCCTCTATTTCCTTCCTCTGCTCCACTGATCTCCCTTTTCTATTTTTACTTGATATATTCAGACATACATGACAATGATACCACCGGTTACCAGTGACAAGTCTGCTCCCTTACATGTTGAAGTATAACATTAGAGAAGCATGCAGAGGCAAGCATATAAAGTAGGGTTTATTTAAAAGCGGGTAACAGACTTCTCCCAGGAGGGAGAGGGGGGCCATAGTTGGTGTTCTGGTATCCCAAGAAGTGATGTTCTGTCTTTTTTATATGTCCTAGGTTTCCTTTGTTCTCCTGTTTTCTTCCCCTTTATCTCTCTCCTTCCTGTGTACAGATTAGGTCCAGGAAAGGCTTGGTGGGTTGGCCAAAAGGTGGGAAACAGGTGGGTTGAAGGGAGAAGGGCACGATGGAGCAGCCCAGGACACATTAATTAACAACTTTTACAACTCAGTGTAGGGAGGGGCAATTCCTGGGACAGATGCAAGGTGGAAAAGAATTGAACATTGCAAATGGAACTTATTGTGTGTTTCTGGTGGAGGCATAGAAGACCACAATGGTGATAGTATTGTCCATAGGAAAGGCTGTGCTCATGAGATTGCAGCAGAGGAGGACAAAATTGGAAATGCAAATAGACGCTATTCATGTTACATTCTGGCATCGAGATTATCTATATTTTGCACATTTTCTGTGCAACCTTAGCAACAGATTGGAGCAGGGGCAGGTTATCTTGATAGGGTGGAGGAAGGGCTCTAAAGGCATTTCAATCCCTTAGGGTCTCCAACTCCCCAGATTCACTGAAATTGACCTCCTTGATCTGACCTGACTCCATTTACCTATATATACTGACTGCCTAATTTTGGCTTCAATAATAAGTTGTATTTTGACATTTTATACACACATGGAGTGCGACCCATTCCAATTTGGCTCCCATTCTTTTGGTTGTATATAATGTGGACTTACATTGGTTGTGTATTCATATATGAGCAGAGGAAAGTTACATCTCATTCATTCTACTGTCTTTCCTATGCCCAGCCCCCCTCCCTTCCCTTCATTCCCCGTTGTCTAATCCAATCAACTTCTATACTTCCCTTGATGCATTAGCATCCACATATCAGAGAGAACATTTGGCCTTTTGTTTGTTGGAATTGGCTTATTTCACTTGACATGATATTCTCCAGTTCCATCCATTTACTGGCAAATGCCAAATCTCATTCTTCTTTATGGCTGAGTATTATTCCATTGTGTATATATACCACATTTTATTTATCCATTCATCTATTGAAGGGCACAAGGTTTGGTTCCTTAGCTTGGCTATTGTGAATTGAGCTGCTATAAATATTGATGTGGATGCATTACTGTAGTATGCTGATTTTAACTCCGTTGGGTATAAGCTGAGGAGTGGAATAGCTGGGTGAATGGTGTGGGTTGCTAAATTCATGACTAAAACAGAAATTGGTATCCAGAGGTAAGTTCCTTGTGGTGATGAGTCTGACCATATTGTTCGGGAATTTCTGGGGATTTTTGGTATTTGAGGTAGGAATTTTGAAAATTTTAGAGATGTGAGGTGGGAAAGAATTGAACATTGTAAGTGGAATTTATTGTGTGACTCTGTTGGAGGCTCAGAAGACCAGAATGGTGATAGTATTGTCCATGGGAAAGGCTGTGCTCCTGAGATTGCAGCAGAGGAGGACACCATTGCAAATGCAAACAGAGGCCATTCATGTTACATTCTGGCATAGAGATTAGCTATATTTTCAACAAGTTCTGTCACTGTTTGTGTGGCTAAATTTAGAGGTGATGTGCTCATTACTCTGCTAGAGGAAATTTCAAGGCAGCCCAGCATTCAGTCTGTGGTGTGGATATGGCTAGCAGCTTTTCTCCAGATTTACTGTGATAATGAGGAATAGAAATGAGAGGGTGAATGGAGTTTGGAAAGAAAAGTCAGAGTAAAACTGGGTCTCAGGAAGATGTGGTTGTTAAAGCATTACAGTCACTATAGAGATGCTAAACAGTTTACTCTGAGACACAAGGAGATATGGCTTGGGAACATCTCAGGAACTTGCAAGACCACCCAGGCCACTGCTCCACTACTCCAGGACAAGGGCTTGAACTCCACTCAATGCATTTGTCCTGAAGATTTTGTTTTCCTTTCTCTGGTTTGTACTTTTGACAGTTTGGGGATCATATACCATGGTGAATATCTCTTCAGGCAATGCCTATATGGGGGTCTCATAAGCTTCCTATACATGGATGCCCACATCTTCCTCATGATTTAGAGAATTTGTTGCTATGACTTCAATGAATGGGCTTTCTATGTCCTCACCTTGACTCTCTCACATTCAGGTGCTCTGAAAGTATGGACATCTGTGCATTTAATGATGTTCTAAGAGGCTCAAATACTTCCTTTACATTTTCTATTTTGTTTCTCTTTTTCATCTTAAGAGATCTGCCTTCAAGGTCTGATATTTTTTGTTTTGCTTCATGTACTCTGTTGTTGGGGATTTCTAATGCATTTGTGTGTGTCCGTTCTGATCAACCCTGCGCATGCCCTCTATGCCAGAGAGGTTTTTTTTTTTTTATACATTGTTATGAATTTTTTAAAGATTCTTAGGCTGAATTATAAGCAAGTTTTATATGTTAGCATTGAAAATGTCTTTTGGAATGTTAGATACATGCTGCATGGTTTTATAGAAGGCCTTTTAGATATATGTACCCATGTGTGGTAAATTTTTATGCCATATGCTAAAAGCCAATGTCCATGAGTAACTGAACTGCAGTCAGGGGGAGAATTTATTGTAATTGAGAATCATTCATAATAGATCAGTGGAAGAGAATAGATACTTATAGAGTCAAACATAGAGGGACAATTGATGTTAAAGAATGGTACGTAGGAAGTTTAGTGGAGGAAGGGGAGAGTTTTTGAGAACTGTTTCTGTACACATATAGTATATGGGATGGTATTTAGGGAACCCTTCTCAAAATATAGAAATTTGTCTCCTACTTGATAGGTCAAGAGCCCAAATTCAAAACATACATCTATGAAATTTCCTTGGGACTAAACATGGGACAAAGTCCTTTTGCTTTTGGGTGAAATGAAGGTTACCTACAGACAGTATCATCACAAGAATAAGAAAGGAGCAAAAATGACATCTGAGATGACAAAGAGATATTTGGAAGATATCTCTGTAAGAATGAAAGAGCAGGACAGAGATTGATAGAAATGTTTGCAAATCATATATAAACATTTGTTCTATGCCATATGAAACAATCCAAGCCTAAATGTCAGAAAATTGAAATAAAATAGAAAACATTGGCAAAATGCTTTGAAAAGAGATATCGTTAAGAAATTCATACACACATCAAATAATCACTTGAAATTTACTTATCATAATCAAATCATTATCATAGTAAAATTTGAGATCACAAGAGGATACAACTGCACAGCAGTTGAAGAGCTAAAACCTAAAATTCTGACTATACAAAATATTGGTGAGAAAGTACAGAGAGTAAAACACTTCTGCTCTGTTAGTAGCCTGGTACCCTCACTTCCGAGAGCAGAAAGTCCAGCCATGTAAAATTAAAATTCTTAAAAGATATTTCAAGAGACATCCACTTTACCTTTAATAACTGAAAACTACAATGTATATATCCACAATGGTTGAGTGATCAACTTCCCCAGGTACTTTCATACAATGGAATATATATAGCAAAACCCAGGCATGGCTCACTGACACAAACAAAAACCTGTCTACCTCACAAAATCATTATCAGGACCTGGGATTATAGCTCAGTGGTAGAACGCTTGCCTAGCATATGTGAAGCACTGGGTTCAATCCTCAGCACCACATAAATATAAATAAATAAAGTAAGTATATTGTGTCCATCTACAATTAAAAAAAAGAAAGATCAAAAGAAAAAATCTTTAAAAATCATTATGGTTTGTGAAAGAAACCAAATAGGCCATTTTGTATATACTCATTTGCATACATTTATAAAAAGTATTGACACATCAGTAGTGATAGAGGTCAGATCCACAGCACCCTGGGGATGTGGAGGTGTAGCATGGGCAAAGTTGGAAGGCAGGCCACAGGAAGGAGCAAGAGGAATCATCGAGTTTTCTTCCATGGAAACCAGAGCATGCTTAGGAGGTGTTGGCCCTCTCCTCCATACCACAGCAGCCTTGGTGCTGGTGTCATGGGCCTGTTTCTTTGAGGTGTCCTCCCTCTAGCATCTATAGATGGGCAATAGCTCCCCACTGTGCCTGATGAAAAGTTTTCACTGGGCACCACTCTCCTACGCCTGGGAGCCTGGAGGAGGGGACAGATTTTGTTTTTGCAGGCCCTTATCCATCCACTTTTATGGCAGCACGGAGCAGCCTGGGGTTGCTCAGGGAGCTCCGCTGCCTCTGCGTCACCCTGAGCCAGTCAATCAACCAGCAGCAGGACTGTGCCAGGTGGGGACAGCATGGCCGTCAGAGCTGTCACAGTTCATGTGAGAAACACGGGCCCCCACTTTTTTATTCTCACAGAGCATAACATTAAATTTTTTTACTTTTAAAATTTTTTATTAGTATATTATACTTATTCATAATAATGAGTAATAGTGTGGTTCATTTTGACATAACCATATGCATGGATTATAACTTAGTACTCAGTGCTTACCTTTCCTTCCCCTCTCCTTCCCTCTATTCCCCTTTCCCTTCTCTATTGGTCTTCTATTTATTTATTTCTTAATTGGTGCTTTTTAGGTATGCAGAAAGGTGAATTTCATCATGGGATATATTCATATATGTACACAGAATAATTTGGTCAATTTCATTCGATAGTTGCTTTTTTTTTTTCCTGTCCTCCTCATCATCCTCTATTTCCTTTCTCTACTTCACTGAGCTCCCTTCTCTTTTATTTTATTTTTTATTTGGTACTTTCAGATATGCCTGAAAGTAGGGTGTATTTTGACCTATTATACATACATGGAGTGCAACACATTCCAATTTGGATTCCATTCTTTTGGTTATATATGATATGGAGTTACATTGGTTGTGGATTCAAACATGAGCAGAGGAAAGTTTTGTCTGATTTGTTCTACTGTCTTTCCTATATCCACCCGCTCCCTTCCCTTCATTCCCCTTGGTCTAATCCGATCAACTTATACATTTCCCTTCCCTATCCTCTCTTGTTATGGGTTAGCATCCACATATCAGAGAGAACATTCAGCCTTTGATTTTGGGGGGATTGGCTTATTTTACTTATCATGGTATTCTCCAGTTCCATCCATTTCCTGGCAAATGACATACTTTCATTCTTCCTTATGGATGAGTAATATTCCATATATGTATATATACCACATTTTCTTTATCCATTCATCTGTTGAAGGGCACCAGAGGTAGTTCCATAGCTTGGCTATTGTAAATTGAGCTGGTATAAACACTGATATGGCTGCATATTAATATTAATACTAACTGTAGTATTTTGATTTTAAGTCCTTTGGATATAAACCTAGGAAGGAGTAGAATAGCTGGATCAAATGTTTGTTTTATTTCAAGTTTTCTGAGGAATCTCCATACTCTTTTCCAGAGAGGTTGCACCAATTTGCAGACCCAGCAGCAGTATATTGGAGAACATTTCCCTCCACATTTTGGCCAACAATTTTTGTTGCTTGTATTCTCGATAGTTGCCAAGGAGTGAGATGGACTGAGATGGAATCTCAGTGTAGTTTTAAGTTCTCTAACTGCTAGAGATGTTGAACATTTCTTCTATATTTGTTGACCATTTGGATTTCTTTTCCTGTGAAGGGTATTTGTTTTATTTGAATGTGTACTGAGTGATTCAAGGACTTCTACACATATTCATATTTGTTTCTCTCTCCTAATTTCTAGCCTTTCTTTTCCTTTTCCTTTTCTTTTTTTCCCCTGAAGGTGTAATTTTCCCATGCTCTGTATTGTGAGGGTTAGGGATTCTGATTAGCTTATTTGGATTTTGTTTTGTGTATCATCTTTGCCACTACTCTTGTCTCCCCCTCTCTTTTTCTATTCCTAATATCAAAATGCCATTCTCTCTCTCCTCCTTTATATTCTGCTGGGTTTTCTTCCCTTTTCACATTAGCAAAATTTCCTAAGTTACCACTGCATCTTCCCTATTCACCTTTTGAAATTGCAAACACTTTTCTACCCTTCTATATCTTCTTTCCTCATATTCCACTCTGCCATTATTACTTGTTAATACTAATTGAGATATATTAACATCAACCCCTACCATCAATGTCTTAGCAATAATTAAGATGGTGGAATTCATAGATAAAACTCGTTGTCTGATTTTAAGCTGCATATAATGTATGATTATCTACTGTTTTTTTTTTTTTTAATTTTTTATTGTGGGTTGTTCAAAACATTACAAATTTCTTGACATATCATATTCCACACTTTGATTCTAGTGGGTTATGAACTCCCACCTTCACCCCATACACAGATTGCAGATTCACATCAGTTACACATCCATTGATTTACAAATTGCCATACTAGTGTCTGTTGTGCTCCGCTGCCTTTCCCATCATCCACCCTCCCCCCTCCCCACCTCTCCCCTCCCCTCCCCTCCTCTCTCTCTACCCCCTCCACTGTATAACCCTGAGGGTCTCCTTCCATTACCGTGCAATTTACCTTCTCTCTCCCTTTCCCTCCCACCTCTCATCCCTGTTAAATGTTAATCTTCTTCTCCTGTTCTTCGTCCCTACTCTGTTCTTAGTTACTTTCCTTATATCAAAGAAGACATTTGGCATTTGTTTTTTAGGGATTGGCTAGCTTCACTTAGCATAATCTGCTCTAATGCCATCCATTTCCCTGTAAATTCTATGATTTTGTCATTTTTTAATGCAGAGTAATACTCCATTGTGTATAAATGCCACATTTTTTTTATCCATTCGTCTATTGAAGGGCATCTAGGTTGGTTCCACAGTCTTGCTATTGTGAACTGTGCTGCTATGAACATCGATGTAGCAGTGTCCCTGTAGCATGCTCTTTTTAGGTCTTTAGGGAATAGACCAAGAAGGGGAATAGCTGGGTCAAATGGTGGCTCCATTCCCAGCTTTCCAAGAAATCTCCATACTGCTTTCCAAATTGGCTGCACCAATCTGCAGTCCCACCAGCAATGTACAAGTGTACCCTTTTCCCCACATCCTCGCCAGCACTTGTTGTTGTTTGACTTCCTAATGGCTGCCAATCTTACTGGAGTGAGATGGTATCTTAGGGTGGTTTTGATTTGCATTTCTCTGACAGCTAGAGATGTTGAGCATTTTTTCATGTACTTGTTGATTGACTGTATGTCCTCCTCTGTGAAGTGTCTGTTCAGGTCCTTGGCCCATTTGTTGATTGGGTTGTTTGTTCTCTTATTGTCTAATTTTTTGAGTTCTTTGTATACTCTGGATATTAGGGCTCTATCTGAAGTGTGAGGAGTAAAGATTTGTTCCCAGGATGTAGGCTCCCTATTTACCTCTCTTATTGTTTCTTTTGCTGAGAAAAAACTTCTTAGTTTGAGTAAGTCCCATTTGTTGATTCTAGTTATTAACTTTTGTGCTATGGGTGTCCTATTGAGGAATTTGGAGCCCGACCCCACCGACTGTAGATCGTAGCCAACTTTTTCTTCTATCAGACGGCGCGTCTCTGATTTGATATCAAGTTCCTTGATCCATTTTGAATTCACTTTTGTGCATGGCGAGAGAAAGGGATTCAGTTTCATTTTGTTGCATATGGATTTCCAGTTTTCCCAGCACCATTTGTTGAAGATGCTATCCTTCCTCCATTGCATGCTTTTAGCCCCTTTATCAAATATAAGATAGTTGTAGTTTTGTGGATTGGTTTCTGTGTCCTCTATTCTGTACCATTGGTCCACACGCCTGTTTTGGTACCAGTACCATGCTGTTTTTGTTACTATTGCTCTGTAGTATAGTTTGAAGTCTGGTATCGCTATACCGCCTGATTCACACTTCTTGCTTAGCATTGTTTTTGCTATTCTGGGTCTTTTATTTTTCCATATGAATTTCATGATTGCTTTCTCTATTTCTACAAGAAATGCCATTGGGATTTTGATTGGCATTGCATTAAACCTATAGAGAACTTTTGGTAATATCGCCATTTTGATGATGTTAGTTCTGCCTATCCATGAACAGGGTATATTTTTCCATCTTCTAAGATCTTCTTCTATTTCTCTCTTTAGGGTTCTGTAGTTTTCATTGTATAAGTCTTTCACCTCTTTTGTTAGGTTGATTCCCAAGTATTTTATTTTTTTTGAAGATATTTTGAATGGAGTGGTTGTCCTCATTTCCATTTCAGAGGATTTGTCGCTGATATACAGGAATGCCTTTGATTTATGCGTGTTGATTTTAAATCCTGCCACTTTGCTGAATTCATTTATTAGCTCTAATAGTTTCTTTGTAGAGCCTTTTGGGTCTGCTAGATATAGAATCATATCATCTGCAAATAGTGATAATTTAATTTCTTCTTTTCCTATTTTTATGCCTTTAATTTCTTTCGTCTGTCTAATTGCTCTGGCCAGTGTTTCGAGAACTATGTTGAAGAGAAGTGGAGAGAGAGGGCATCCCTGTCTTGTTCCAGATTTTAGAGGGAATGCCTTCAGTTTTTCTCCATTCAGAATAATGCTAGCCTGAGGCTTAGCATAGATTGCTTTTACAATATTGAGGTATGTTCCTGTTATCCCTAGTTTTTCTAGAGTTTTGAACATAAAGGGATGCTGTACTTTGTCAAATGCTTTTTCCGCATCTATCGAGATGATCATATGGTTCTTATTTTTAAGTCTATTGATGTGGTGAATAACATTTATTGATTTCCGTATATTGAACCAGCCTTGCATCCCAGGGATGAATCCTACTTGATCATGGTGTACAATTTTTTTTATATGTTTTTGTATCCGATTCGCCAGAATTTTATTGAGGATTTTTGCATCTAGGTTCATTAGAGATATTGGTCTGTAGTTTTCTTTCTTTGAAGTGTCTTTGTCTGGTTTAGGTATCAGGGTGATGTTGGCCTCATAGAATGAATTTGGAAGTTCTCCCTCCTTTTCTATTTCCTGAAGTAGCTTGAAAAGTATTGGTATTAGTTCTTCTTTAAAGGTTTTGTAAAATTCTGCTGTATACCCATCGGGACCTGGGCTTTTCTTAGTTGGTAGTCTTTTGATGGTTTCTTCTATCTCCTCAATTGATATTGGTCTGTTTAGGTTTTCTATATCCTCCTGACTCAATCTGGGCAGATCATATGACTTAAGAAATTTATCTATGCCTTCACTATCTTCTAATTTATTGGAGTATAAGGATTCAAAATAGTTTTTGATTATCTTCTGTATTTCTGAAGTGTCTGTTGTGATATTGCCTTTTTCATCCCGTATGCTAGTAATTTGAGTTCTCTCTCTTCTTCTCTTCACTAGCATCGCTAAGGGTCTGTCGATTTTGTTTATTTTTTCAAAGAACCAACTTTTAGTTTTGTCAATTTTTTCAATTGTTTCTTTTGTTTCGATTTCATTAATTTCAGCTCTGATTTTAATTATTTCTTGCCTTCTACTTCTTTTGCTGTTGTTTTGCTCTTCTTTTTCAAGGATTTTGAGATGAAGTATGAGATCATTTATTTGTTGGTTTTTTCTTTTTTTAAGGAATGAACTCCAAGCAATGAATTTTCCTCTTAGAACTGCTTTCAATGTGTCCCATAGATTCCGATATGTTGTGTCTGTGTTTTCATTTATCTCTAAGAATTTTTTAATTTCCTCCTTGATGTCTTCTATAACCCATTGATCATTCAGTAACCTATTGTTCATTCTCCAATTGATGTATGCTTTTTCCTTCCTTCTTTTATCGTTGATTTTCAGTTTCATTCCATTATGATCAGATAAGATGCATGGTAATATCTCTACTCCTTTATATTGTCTAAGAGTTGCCGTGTGACATAATATATGATCTATTTTTGAGAAGGATCCATGTGCTGCTGAGAAAAAAGTGTAACTGCTTGATGTTGGGTGGTATACTCTATATATGTCAATTAGGTCTAGGTTATTAATAGTGTTATTGAGTTCTATAGTTTCCTTATTCAACTTTTGTTTGGAAGATCTGTCCAGTGGCGAGAGAGGTGTGTTGAAGTCTCCCATGATTATGGTGTGGTGGTCTATTAGACTCTTGAACTTGAGAAGAGTTTGTTTGACGAACATAGCTGCACCATTGTTTGGGGCATAAATATTTATGATTGTTATGTCTTGTTGGTGTATGGTTCCCTTAAGCAGTATGTAGTGTCCCTCTTTATCTCTTTTGATTAACTTTGGCTTGAAATCTATTTTATTTGATATGAGTATGGACACGCCTGCTTGTTTCCGAAGTCCATATGAGTGATATGATTTTTCCCAACCTTTCACCTTCAGCCTATGTATGTCTTTTCCTATCAAATGCGTCTCCTGTAGGCAGCATATTGTTGGGTCTTGTTTTGTGATCCATTCTACTAGCCTGTGTCTCTTAATTGGTGAGTTTAAGCCATTAACATTTAGGGTTATTATTGAGATATGGGTTGTTCTTCCAGCCATATTTGTTTATTTCTGTTACTAAACATTGTTTGTTTTCCTCTTTGATTGTTTCCCCCCCCCCCTTTACTGTCCTACCTCCCACTGTTGGTTTTCATTGTTATTTTCCATTTCCTCTTCCTGTAATACTTTGGCTAGGATGTTTTGAAGAGATGGTTTTCTAGCTGCGAATTCTTTAAACTTTTGTTTATCGTGGAAGGTTTTAATTTCATTCTCCATCCTGAAGCTTAATTTCGCTGGATACACAATTCTTGGTTGGAACCCATTATCTTTCAGTGTTTGAAATATGTTATTCCAGGATCTTCTAGCTTTCAGAGTCTGTGTTGAAAGATCAGCTGTTATCCTGATTGGCTTGCCCCTAAATGTAATCTGCTTCCTTTCTCTTGTAGCTTTTAAAATTCTCTCCTTATTCTGTATGTTGGGCATCTTCATTATAATGTGTCTAGGTGTGGATCTCTTATGATTTTGCACATTCGGCGTCCTGTAGGCTTCTAGGATTTGGGATTCTGTCTCATTCTTCAAGTCTGGGAAGTTTTCTTGTATTATTTCATGGAATAGACTGCTCATTCCTTTGGTTTGGAGCTCTGTACCTTCCTGTATCCCAATGACTCTTAAGTTTGGTCTCTTAATGTTATCCCATATTTCTTGGATGTTCTGCTCATGGTTTCTTAACAGTCTTGCTGAGCTGTCTATGTTCTTTTCCAGTTGAAATACTTTGTCTTCATTGTCTGATGTTCTATCTTCTAAGTGTTCTACTCTGTTGGTAGTATTCTCCATTGAGTTTTTAAGTTGGTTTATTGCTTCCTGCATTTCTAGGATTTCTGATTGCTTGTTTTTTATAACCTCTATCTCCCTGTATAGTTGATCCTTTGCTTCCTGGATTTGTTTGCGTAATTCGTTGTCGAAGTGATCTTTCATTGTCTGATTTTGCTGTTTAATGTCTTCCTTGATACTCCAGATCATCTGAAGCATGTATATCCTGAATTCTTTATCTGACATTCCATCTGCTGCAGCTGTTACCTCTTCTAAAGTTGCGTTGACCTGCATTGCTTGTGGTCCTTTCTTTCCTTGTCTTTTCATACTGCTTGCGTATCTTTCCTGCAGGTGCGGGCGGCGGCTCTGCTCTCTCCTTATTCCAATTGGGGTGTCGTGGCTACCATGCCGGCAGGTCACTGGGCCTGTTCTGGGAGCTGGTGGCGGCTCTGTTCTGCCCCTACTCCAATTGGGGTGACGTGTCTGTCGTACCAGCAGGCCACTGGGCCTGTCCTGCTGGTCGGTCGCAGATCTGCCCACCTTTCGGGCACGAGTGGAGGCTCTGCTTTGCCCCTACTCCAATTGGGGTGTCGTGACTACCCCGCCTGCAGGATGCTGGGTCTGTTCCTGGCAAGGGAGGTGACTCTGCTCTGTCACTACTCCAATTAGGGTGGTGTTTGTACCCCGCCGGCAGGCTCCTGGGCCTGATCCGCCGGTCTGTTGTAGGTCTGCCTACCTTGAAGGCGCGGGCGGCGGATCTGCCCTGCCCCTCCTACCACGCCTGCGGACCCCTGGGCCTGATCTGCAGGTTGATCACTGGTCTGCTCACCCTGCGGGCACGGGTGGCGGTTCCGCTCCACCCCCACTCCAATTGGGGTCACGTGACCACCACACCGGCAGGGCCTGATCCGGGCGTGGGATAAGGATCTGCTCTGCCCCTACTCGAGTTGGGGTGACGTGTGTACCACACTGGCAGGCCACTGGGCCTGACCCGCCAGGCTGTCACAGGTCTGTTTACCTTGCAAGCGCGAAGGGCGGCTCTGCCCTGCCCCTCCTACCACGCCCATGTACTACTGGGTCGTGGGTCTGCCCCCCTGGCGGGTGTGGGTGGCGGCTCCGCTCCGCCCCCTCTCCAATTGGGGTCACGCGGTCACCACGCTGGCGAGCCGCTGGGCCTGCTCCGGGGGCTGGCGGCGGCCCGGCTCCTTCCCTCTGGCTCGAGGACAAATTGAGGAGACTCGGGTGACTGAGCCTCACCCCCCTTACCAGGAGACCAACTGCTTATGTCACCGCTGGTATTGATGAAGATCTCTCCTCCACCGCTTTCTGCTGACATCAGATCTCTGCCATGTTGGTATCCTATGCGAATGGCAGCATTTCGTTCCCCTTGCCAGGCAACCCAAGCAATGGGTGAGTCCTGACCTGCCCTCAGCAGGACCCGGACCGAGACACAGTTTCCGCGGGCTCCTAGCCCCGGTCCAGGGAAGTTCCGGGGGCCGGAACTCGGCCGCTCCGTGCTCGGTGTAAGCTCCTATAAGTGTAGGCTCCAAGAAGCAGTCCCCGCGGGCTCAGTTCCGGGAGCTGGAATTCGGCTTCTTGGTGTTTCGTGTTTGCTCTGATATTAGCAGGGTCCAAGAAGCAGCCTCCGCAGGCTCCGCAGCCCGGAGCCAGGGCGGTTCCGGGACGGTTCCGGGAGCCGGGACTCGGCCGCCCCGCGCTCCGTGTTCACTCCGATAAGATCAGATTTTAAGAAGCCCCCAGGCGCTGAACCCTAGCAATCTGTCTGCAAGCCGCAGGCGAATTGCAGCCTGAAATTACCTGTTCTATGGCTGAATGAGCTGCGGTCAGTCAAAAACAGGTGTGGTGACGTCAGTTTACCAACATGGTGGCTGCTGGCCTCCTCTGTGGTCTGACCGGTGTGGAGAACCGAGATGGACCGCTTCCTTCCCCGTCTCGAACCCAGAATTCAGCCCTGAGTGCGGTGCTTGCGCGTCTGGCAGAAACTGCAGCGCTGTAACCCTGCGTCTCTATCCCAGCGCGCCTTGCAGACTCTAGCCGCGGGGCGATTTGCTGAATAAGCAGTTTTACCCTCCGTGCGACAAACCTCTCGCGTTTGAGTCCCCGTAGCCGATCCTCGTGCGATGGAAATCCTTCCTCCAGGTTCCGGCGCACCCCACTATTGCTGGAAATTCCTAACAAGATATCCTTTAGCCGTCCTGACTTGTCATACTCCCACACAGTGAAGCAGCACACGGGGGTAATGCACTCCCCTCGCCGCCATCTTCCCTCCTCCTAAAGTGCTCTTTAAATGACTTACTGTTTTTAATTATGGAAATTACTGATCCTACTGTCTCTACATATCCTACCAATAAAAACTAGCTATCCAAATAGGAACTAAGGACCTAATCTACTGCTATATAATGTTTGCATACATTATTGCTATCACTGGGCTTCCCCCACCCAAATCTGTGAGGTACTAATGACATAGAGGGACACTATAAACTCATAAGGTAGCATCAGACCCATCCATATAGATGGGTAGACACAGAAACAATATGAAAAAGCAAATGATCCCAAGTAACACACAAACCCCCAACAGTAGACTCCACTGACACCATAGTGGAGGAAATGTCAGAGACGGAATTCAGAAAGTTCATGGTTAAACTGATCTATGAGGTAAAAGACAATGGAAGAAATGAAATCAAAGAGAAAATTCAAGAAGTGAAAGGTCATTTCATTAAGGAGATAATGATCCTGAAGAAGAATGAGTCAGAAATCCTCAACATGAAAGAATCAATAAACAAATTAAAAATTCAATGAAGAGCATCACTAACACACTAGATTACTTGGAAGACAGAGGTTCAGGCAATGAAGACCTGGGCACTTTCTTGCAAGATATTCACTCATGGGTCTCAGGACTTTGTTTCATGGTAATTAGGTCTCCCTGAGTCTCCAGAGGGTTGGAGAGTGATACTTAACCATGGATAGGGGCACTCCTTTACTCTTTGCCCAGCCCATCTGTCTCTCTGTGACCCACCTCCTGCTCCTCACCCACCATGATTCCTCTGGCTGCACTTGGGCTCTCTACTCTGTTTTCTTTAGTTGAGGGAAAGGGAGGTGAGTGGGTATCATAGATTCTACAGCTTGGAATACTTGTTCAGGACTGGATCTCCATAAATGGGATCCTTGTAAATCCAGTACCTCTGAAGAAGAGGAAGCACACTGGATGAGCCAATTTAAGTACCAGTGCCAAGTGACAGATGGGTCATAACTGAAAAGGTGAAGACACATTATACAATGTCACTGGGAGAGGAGGGTGAGGATCTGCCCTCTCCCCTCCAGCACATGCATATGTCCATGAGAGATGACACTCTGCTTGATAAACTGACAATAGTCAGAAAGCTATGGAAGGTATAATAGAATGGCTATTTGGATTTGGGACACTGGTTCTGAATATATACTCTTATTAGAGAGTGAAATGAGTAAGAGCACATCAGTCACCACCTACCCTACATTACAACAATGTATCTTCAGCTGTAAATGAGGACATGCCATCTCTTTATTGTCCTGGCTGATAGCTTCCTGAAATTATGCTTGACACAATAGTTAAAAGTCACTCATGGCACCCTGTGATGGGAATCCATGGAAATTCAAGACTTCCTAAGGGAATTAGGATGCAGCAGGTCCTTCATGCATCAATCTGCACTGGTCCTGATAATAAACCATACACAGAAGAACTTAAGGACCACTCTCCAAGTAGCTATGAGGCAGTGTCAATGGAAGCCTGGGGTCATTTCTGATCCATTTATTGGCATTTGATGTTTCTCAACCACACAGGTTGTAGCTGTATGGGATCCACTGAAAGATGAGGAAGTGAAGTTACATAGAATATATCTTAGAAGGTGGGAGAACTAGAAGGCAAAGGAAATATTAGAGTTCCAATGAGGGAATTCTATTTACTTTCATGTGGGGAGGGCAACAATGGACTTTGTTGTTTCATGAGGACATTTTCCTAGTCTATCATATTTTGAAATGTGTTGGGAGCAATGACCTGGACATAACCAGAGTACAGATGTTTTATTATTTTGGTGATGTGGCTTTAATTTCTTTGTCTTTATTCCACCTAGAGACAGCAGGTCAAAGAGTGTTGGCACACCTCCAAGACAGAGGAGGTGTGAAAACCTGGGGTGTCTCTCATTTGTTCGGGGGTTATTTGGTTGTGTCCTGCTGTTGTACATAAAGAACAAATTTTCCCAATTCCCAGACACAGCTCTGACCTTGTGGACAAGACCTTCCTGGATATTGAGATGTTTTCATCACTGTACTCCATACCTAGGACTAATGTTAAAGACATTGTTTGATTTAGTAAAAATCTGGCCTGGTGGGACTGGGAATCAGAACATCTCAAGTACTTTTCTAAACTAAAATCTTTGTAGAGAAACTACAATTCTTGGGTATAATAGCTCAAGTACACCCCTATAAATTTTCTTTTCCTGCCCTGATGGGTTTGAATGGGTTCCATGAAAATATCAAAACAATAAAGGAGTTCACTTTGGACCTTGGTCACAGCTATGGAAGAGGCCAAAGATTTGGAACAACTTCCCCATTGGAACACACTGTGCTTTCCTGTGGGAAAAGCAACAATGGACTTTGTTCTTCCACATGGTATTTACACAGTTTGACAATAGGTTATGGGATGGTGTGGCAGCTCTGACCTTAAACAGTACTTGTTGCTACAGAAGCTACCATAGGGAAGCAATTGAATCTATTGGCCATGGAATGGTAAAAGGGCCTCAGTGGTGTGGGTTGCTAGGTCCATGGGCAAAGGGACTAGACCAAGAAATACAAATAGAAAAAACAAATACCAGAAGAGAATCTTTCATCTCTGTATGAGTTTTTCATTTCATTGCAGTCTGTAACAACTTCATTGTTGACATAATTTTCTTTGCCAAATCCACAAGGACATCTTGAACAAGAAATATGGTATTGTAAATGTGGTGATGGGACACAGGCTGGTACTATTCTCTTTGATTGATCAGGTTCTTATGTGTTGCTGAATAATCCAATTTGTATGTATTCACTCCTGTTGCATTTTACCCTTAGAGATAAGGTATTTATATAACGGACAGTATCCTAACAGATGTGTAGAATAAAATGATTCCTGGTTGTACATTAAAATGCCTCTGTCCTCCTCTTCTCCTCTCCTGTGGCATCTTCAGTCAGCCACCTTGGTGCAGAGGAAGCAAATGTGAAAACTAGAGCCACAGCTGCAGCTCATGGACACAGCTGCTGGACAACTGCCCTATGGAATTGAATGTATATATATCTTCCTTTAAGGAAACCAAATAGCATGACTTCCATTAGATGTGGAAATGAATAACTATTCATTTTCTGATGTCCACTGTGTTTGACACCTGGGGGTGGCTACGTGATACACTGTTAGAAATGAGAAGGAAATTTCCTCCCTGTATAGAAAGACACAATGACAATAAGAGAGCCAACCTAAACTTAACAGTGGTAAGTTTAGGTTGGCTCTCTATCAATAAATGTAATTTAACTGCTGTCCCCACAGACACTGACTGGTTAGCATGGCAGAGTCAACAGTGTCTGTGGGAATTGCTGATATGCTTGGAAAGTCCTTAAATTTTCCTGCACACTCCCCACCCTGTCTGGAAGCCCAGCTAGCTGGAACCTGGCAAAAGCCAGGCAGAGTAATCTAAGCAGCCTGGTGCATTTCTGTCACTTTCCAATAAATTCCATGAATTTCTAGATTATGGATTCATTTATGTTTAGAGAGAAAAACCATAATCAAATTCTGGTGTTCCTCTGGCCTGTCAGGGTTAAAAACCACTTTCTGCATTTACTGCCTCACCTGCTGCTCCCACAAGGCACTGCTGTTGAATGTGCATTAAAACTGGCTGTAATGATTCTGAGTCACATACACACACACATTAAAAAAAATAGAAACTAAAGTAACTTATGACTTTGTTCCTTTAACCCTTCCATGTGAGTTATGCATTGAACTGAGTTAAGCTGTTTGTTCTGGTTGAATGTGACGTATATGCAAAAAGTGATATTTTGTAGATCTATGCACACCAAGTCCTTCATCCTCAGATTGAAAAGGGGTGTCAGGAGGTGACCCAGGTCCTAGAGGGCTTCATGTTGCTGAGGGTCTCAGGGACGTGGATGTGTTCTAGCGAGTCATTGAAGCTATAGTGCCCCTGCTTGCCCACAGGACTGCAAATGTGTGTGGAGTGTGCAGTCCTCCCTGTAGGAGGAGCCTGGGAATCTCTTCATCCCAAGTTTTTCCCAGTCCTTCCACACTTCTGGATTCACTGATCATGAGTTGGGTGTTGAACAGGTATCGTGGCTCTCTGTCCCTGCAGAATAAGAGGCTGAACCTCTCTAGTGGCATCTCCACCAAGGACACAGTGGGAAGTCTCCTCTGAGCCACACACAGTGTAGCCTATGTACACCTGTAGCCTACGATTCTAGATAAAGCAGCTGAAGGAGTCCAGCCTGGCAGCAGGAGGAATGGCTATGGAATGGTGACTTATTCCATGGGAACATGATCTTGGGGACTCCTTTACTGAAGTGCATGAATTTTTAACATTGTCCTGTCTCCACTTGGGTGTTCACAGATTATAGTAGCCTCTGCAGAACTCAGCTCTTCCTATGCCACACACACAAAAAGTGAACCATGGGCACTTGTTTGTCTTACTTCTTACACCCTTCTACACTCACATTTTCCCTCTTCTTCTTAGTATGAGAAGAATGTGTTCACATAGACAGAGGGCAGGTCCATGAACATGCCTGCTAGTCCCAATTTGTATCACATGCCAGTCTTCATGGGCTACTGAATTCACCTGTCATGTATGGGAGAGAAAGGAATGTATGCTCCTTAAGGAAAGGAATGGGGGGCTGGGGATGTGGCTCAAGTGGTAGCACGCTTGCCTGGCATGTGTGCGGCCTGGGTTCGATCCTCAGCACCACATACAAACAAAGATGTTGTGTTCGCCGAAAACTAAAAAATACAATATTAAAATTCTCTCTCTCTCCTTTTTTTTTTTAAAAAAAGGAATGGGGACATAAGAAGTACTTCTAATTTGGGGTGGGGACATGTGGAGTATTTGTGGCCAGGCCCGTGACCATTGCAATGGTCAAGCAGACTCTTCTGGGAAACCAAGACACCTGCAGGGACTGAATCATGGTTAGGAGAAACAGCAGTTGGTGGTGTGGTAGATCATGGTTTGCATAGACATCTTAGATCCAATAGTCCCAAAGGTGTGGACAGATGATCCATTTAGTTACAGGAGTGGAAGCAATTGCAAAAGCAAGCTGTGCCGGGGCTCACAGCATCTGGCTTTGCTACCTGGATGTGCAACCGTGTGGTTGGTTGGTCCAACATGTGGAGCATCATAGCTGGGAACATGTTGTGACAGTGACCAACACAGATAACTATCACCTTCTTTTACATATTTCCAGTCAGACTTGGGCTTATTCCCTGTATTGTAGGCACTGTGGACCCAATACTCATCATTAGCTTGTCCCCTCATTAGCCTGTTCCCTCACTTTTTTGGTCCTGGAAGGGCAGCATATATATTAGTGTAGTGTGCAGAGTCAAGCAGAAACCATAGCTGGATGGTGGTGGCAGTGATGCAACAGGCAACAGGGACACCAGACCACCATACACCATGTGGCTGATAGGAGATTATGTCTGTGCACTGTTCCAATATGAGTGTCAGGATCAGAATTGCATCTTTTCCAGTTTATATTATTTGCCAGCACATGGAGACTGGACTCTCTTTGGGTTGGGATGGAGCGACCAGGGAATCCATACAATAAGCAAACACCAAACCAATAGTTGCAAAATAAAACAGTTTATTCAAACAATTTCCATTAGTCTGACCTCTTATAGTTCTACTCCAGAGACCATTCAAACAATTTCCATTAGTCTGACCTCTTATAGTACTACTATAAGGTGTTAGTTTTCAATATGAGGTGTCCCCAAGAAGCTCATGGGTGAGATTATTCAAGAAAGATTTGAGGTGAAATGATTGGGTTATAAGACCCTAAAGGAAGCATTTCCTTAATAGGAGATAAGTGTAGGCAGGTAGTAGTTGACTAGAAGTAATGGGTCCATGTGAACCTGTCTTTGGGGTTTATATTTTGTGCCTGGAGACTTTCTCTCTCTCTGCTTCCCAGTGGCCATTCTCTGAGCTGCTTTCTTCCACCCCACTCCTCTAACATGATGTTTTGCCTCATCTTGGGCCCAAAGTTATGAACACAGCTGATTAATACTACCTCTGAAGTCTTGAGAAATAAACTTTTCCTCCTCTAATTATTCTTGTCATCTCTTATGTCATAGAGACAAAAACAGCTTACTAAAACAGAAATGGGTACCAATAGGTGAGTTGCTTGCAGTGACTAGGCTGACTATGTGGTTCAGGAACTTGTGTGGACTTTGGTATTTGGGATAGAAATTTTAAATAGCTTCTCTTAGTACAAGAAGAATTGTGTTCTTGTGTTCAGAGATGTAAGCTGGAAAAGCTTTGACCATTGTAAAGGAAGCTTATCGTGATTCTGGTGGAAGTTCTGAAGATCAAAATGCTGATAGGACTGTTGATAGGAAAGACTGTGCTCATGAGATTTCAGAGGAGAAGGACTCTAAATTGGAAAAGAAACTAGAAGACATTTATGTTACATTCTGGCAAAGATATTGTCTTCATTGTGCACATGTCCTGTGACGGTTTTGTGGATGAATTTAGAGATGATGTACTAGTTAATCTGATGGAGGAAATTCCAAGGCAGTACAACATTCAGGCAGTGGTATGGATATTTCCCTCAGCTTTATCCAGGTTTACTGTGATAAAATGGAGAAGAAGTAAGAGTGCAAACATGCATTTCGGTCAAAAAATTTGAGTAAAACTGGGTTTCAGGAAGTTGTGTTTGTTAGTGCATTGCTGTGATGCTAAACAAATTACACAGAGGCAATAGGGGAGAATGCTTAAGAGCATTTCAGGAATTGGCAAGATCCTATGTGCAAATCATATTCATATGATATAAAAATTCCTTTGAGAAGAGGAACCACTAGAAATGAGTTTCACCATGCTCAGACACCCAAAGGCTGCCACAGCCATGGTTCCAAGAGGCTTCACTACTGCTTGAGATGGAGATATACACTGGCTTCCACCAAGTGTTGCTGGTTCTGCAGGAATGCAGGATGCTGTTGTGAGGTGGTCATGAAGGCTTCCAACAAGATTTCAAAGGAAGGCCTGGCAGGTCAAAGTATAACGAAGTGAGAATCCCTAGGTAGGCCCTGAGAAGGTCATGCATGCAGCTGTGATAAGAAAGCTGAAGCTTCAGAAGAGAATCCTTGGATTAAAAGATGTTGGTAATGTGCAATATATGTCAGGCAATGTTACTAGCTGAGGATAGAGCTAGCCTATGTGAGAGGCCAAGGGACAAGGCTGCCCAAGTCTTTTGAGCCCCCTGTGCACAACATGTGCCCTATATGATGAGCAAGGAGATAGAGGACTTGTTGGCCCAGCTGGGTTTTTGTCTTGACTTCTATCCATTTCTTCTATGTGCCTATTTCTCTTTTTGAAATTGAAATATTTTTTCTTAGCTATTATATATTGGATATACATAAGTTGATTTTGATTCCTAAATAAGCACACAACCAAGAGTTTGAGTCCTGGAGGAGACTTTGGATTAGACTCCAAGTTTGGGGCAATGCTGGAACTGTTGATTTGGGAATCTCCTGGAGAGTCACTGAATGTATTTTCCGTGGTGAGATGTTCATAGTCTTTTGGGGATCAGGGGTGACATGTTAGGCATTGGAGATGAGGTGTATTTCAAAAGCTCAAGTGAGGCATTGCAAAATGTTCAGAGATGAAATTGTTAGATGACGAGCTTGCTGTCATAATGTATAAATATATCCATTGGGTGAATTAATCATTTGAAAGAACTACTGTTATTTGATGGTAAATGGAGGAAGGGGGTATGGATGGAAGACGTATGTCACTTGGGGCATGTCCTTGGGGATTATATTTTGTCACTTGTTCCTCTATTCTCTCTGCTTCATGATTGTCATGAATTCAGAAGCTTCCTGCAAAATGCCCTTCTTCTATGATGTTCTGCCTCACCTCAGACACACAGCAATACAGCTAGATGCCCATGGCCTGAAACCTCTGATACCTGAGGTGTTCTGCATCATCTTGGGTCCAGAGCAGTGCACTCAGCTAAACATGGACTGAGAAATGTGATACTAGGCAACAGCAGGAATAATGGATCCCCTTGATATGGTTCAGAAAGATATGAATATATACTGGTTAGAATAAAAGGAACTTCATCCCAATCAAAATGTTCATATTTTATGTGAAGGTAGTGTTAAGAGTCAGGCACCATTACTGACTCCAGAATCCTGCTGGGCAGATCCAGTATTAAATTTATAGCATGCTGGAAAATCATGGAGGAGAAGTTAACTAGAGCTATTCTGGGGTAATTGAAGACCATTTTGATTATTTAATTGATGACTCTATATGACTATAGTCATGTCAAGCAGAATTCATACAGATATTATTTGGAGTCACATAGTATGAATGTTTAAATAACTAATAGAAAAGTAGCCCAGAATAACCCTGAAGAAGTAAAAATAATTTTGGGGTACACGTGGGAAACAAAGCAGTGCAGAGTCCCAAGGAGCTCTAAGCTCAAACCATCAGTGAACGTTGGGACTTGCTCCTTACCCTGGAGATTCCCCTTTGATGAACATGGCTTGGCCCCAAGCCCTTCCTCCATTATGCATTCCAGCCACATGTCACTAGAGGTGAACTCAACAGTGTGCCTTGTTCTCCATGGGAGCTGGTGACCTAGCTCAGCTTCTTTGGTTATTTTGCTGGTATCCAGTCAGATCGCACCAGATAATCTGAATGGGTCACAGGCCATGCTGCCTCGCCCTATTGGGCCACCAGGCACCCATCCACCTGACCTGCAGTGCTCCCGCTCCTTGGCAGGATCACCCTGCTGCTCCAGCAGCTACCATCAGCCCTGCCTGCAGGGACGCCCACCAAGATACCTGTACTTGAGTGCCTGGCTCAGCAGGCTGCTGCAGAGGTCCTCTCCTACAGGTGGTGCCTTCCTCTCTGGGGATCTTGCCACTGGTCTCTTGGGGTGCCTCCCTGAAAAAGCCAGTGCTGTTGTCCATCAACTTGTGAATGTTAGGACCACCACGAACCATCAGTCTTTTCTTCTCTGCAAGGAGTAATCTTCCTGTCTTCAAATTTTGAGTGGGTCCATCGGGTTATGGAGCTCATGACACAAGATCAACTCCCTGTTCCTCTGAGGAAGCAGATCTGAGAGTCCAAGAGCAGCCTGAAGAATCAGTGGTCAACCAGCAGAAGGAGGAGGGTCCCCCCAAGGGACAGACAGGCAGGAGGATATAAAAAAGGTTGCCTTGAGCAAAGGGGAAGAAACACCAGCAGAGTCTCCCCCTGGAGACCCAGGGAGACCTCAGTGCCCTGGGGACCAGACCTGGGCTCTGGGAGGGAAACAACTTTCAAGAGAGGGCCTAGGTGTATCCCAAGAATTTCTTTTGTAGGAGACCTGCCAAGTACAGCTTCCACAGACTTGCAGCAGGAGTGCTGACCATGGCTCAGGCTGATGCAGAGTCTGCAGTGCTCCAGGAAGAGAACTGGGCTGCTTCTCACATCCAGACAAGTGGGCCAAGGAAAGGCTGGACAAACACCATTTTCCCCGCTCACCAGGCGACCAGGGCTCAACCAAGGAAGTACAGGGCCAAAAACCTTCCTGTGGTCCATCAGAGAGCTGTCCTCCACCCAGAGCTGATGCATGGAGGTCCAAAAAGAGAAAGAAGCCCATGCCAATGGCCCTTCTGCTGTCCCTTACCTGGCATGGAGGTTGGCTGCCCCCAGCTGCCATGAAGCCTCTTCTGTGTCTGAAGGAAGATGTGGGCACACGGCTGAGGGAGGTTCCAGGTGCAAAGAAGAAGGTGGAGGATGATATCAAGGTCTTGGAGGGTAGAAGAGAAGGTGTGGAGGCCTGCACCACCACTCTGCCTATCCATTCTTGCTTCCCACCTGGGATCCACAGTTTCATTACAGACTCACTGACCCCACCCATGGACCAACTCAGAACCCTGCTATTCCTGCAAGCAAGCAGTGGGAATTTCAGGATGCCATGCCCCTTAACCTGCCTGTCCATTTACCTTCCCCCCTGCCAAATAATGAAAGGGAAATACCTAGTTCCCTTCCTGTGCCTCATCCTACTAACCCTTTTTCTCCATTGAGGCCCAGTCCCAATGTGGGAGTTACCCTTACTTAGTTTCACCATCTTGTTCTCCTTACAAGAGCTGTGGCACCTCCCATTCTTTTCCTTCCCACACCTCATATCCAGGCGCCTTTTCTCTCCAAGACTACCCCCTGCAGAATGGAATCTCCAACCCCCATGTGTATTGATTCTCCTCCTCCTAACCCTCCTCCCTTTGCTTCTCCTCTTGCTGCTCCTCTTGGTCCTCCTCCTCCTCATTCCATTCCAAACCCCACTCTGGTCCCTTCTAACTGCAACCCCAATAGCTATGGCCAGAACTTAACTGTTACAAGTGTCTCTCCCACCAAAACAGCCAAGTCCTCTGCTCACCTGACTGGGCATCACACTCTGCAGCCTGAGGACATGGCCATGGACACTACTCCATCTTCTATGGCAGTGACATTTCCATCTCCAATGATAGCTCCAGTCTAGGCCCCCAGGTCCAGGGTGCTAGGTAGCACAGGCAGCCAGCAAATGGATCATTCTCCAGTGGTTCCCCAACACCTCAACTCTCTTGCTCCAACTCCAATTTGAACAATTCCTGTGTCCCACCAACCACTCCTCAGTGTGCCATTCAGGGAAGCAATGGAGAACCTCTTTTTGCAATGCCCTCCTGCTCATTGTGATCCCAGCTATGAACCAGCACTGGCCTCCCTCCTGGCAAGCAGAGCCTCTGCACCATCACACTCAAAGCTTGCAGCTGATGAGCCCATGGATACCACCCCTCCTTCCAAGGCTGTCATCTTCCAGTCTCCTCCTGCCTCCCAGAACAACTTTGGACCATAATATGGGATGCTTACTAGTTCTGGGAACCTCCATCAGATGGGCAGCATTGCCTCAAATCCCATCTCCACAAATTGGGGTACACATCAGGTGCAGGGACCGAGTGCCAGTCTCCAGCATCCATGAGGTTCTGGAGCACGGATCATCTTTGTCAGGATGAGCAGCATAAGTCATGTACCTCAGGATTTCTGCAAAGAGTTGGTCCACCATGATCTCACTCTTAGAAGAAGTCTGTATAAAGAGGTAGCCACACTCTTCAGCAAGACATCTGCCTTCACTGGAGGACACTTCTCCCTCATTCTCCATGTCCATTTTGTTCCCAACCAAGATGACTGGCACTTTCTCATAATGCTTCACTTAGATGATCTTGTCCCGAATGGGCTTGATGTCTTGGAACCCTGCTGGTTGACCATGCTGTCCAGGAAGGGGATGAAGCCCTGGCTGTAGTTGATATACAGGTCCCCCAGGGATGCGAACTGCTGGGTGCTAGTGGTGTCCAGGATCTGCAGCACCGATGGTGAAGAATTCACCCCATCTTCTGTGGTAGAAGTCTTCAATGTTGGGGTCCTATTTCTGGATAAAAGTGCTGATCCTCACAAACTGCTCAGTCAGAGCAGATTTGCTGACCCCATAGGAGCTGAGCACCACCACTTTGTACTAGTGCAAATTTCCTCCATGGCTGCTGTCTCTGCTGCAGCCAACCACATAGACCTCCCGCCAGCCACACTGCACTCCAGACCATGCTGTGTGGCTGACCCCACCACCTTCTGTAGGCTCCATCTTCTCATAGTGTTGAGAGACAACAGGGCTCTGGAGGTGGGCAGCAGCTGAGAGAGCAGCTGCCCTGCTCCTGGGCTGAGTCAGGCAGGATGCAAGCCCCCCCAGGTGCCTGCAAAGACTCTTGTCATTATTTTTACTTGTTCTGGAAATCACACTAAGTGTGAAAATTACTTCACAATATAAAGAGAGTTAATATTTTCCCAGTACAAGTGCCCAAGGAAACCTGAAAGTTCCTCTTAACTCTAACCTAGGGCCTTGTCCTTTATTTTCTCATTCACTTTAAAAATTCATAAATGAAAATCTTTTTTTTTTCTGCACCTCTGTTATGTGAAGTTTCAGAGAGGCTTTGCCAGCCTCAAAGCTAGGAATGTCTTACTAAAAGCCCTGGGGGACATCCCTTGGAAGTGTAGGCATGGAAGAAAGAAATCAGCAGCCCTGTGTCCCAGTGTCTATGGGTCCATGAGAGCCTAACTTCAGTGGCACCAGTTAGTGAACAGATGGCTATGGCCTGATCACAAAGAGAAATACTTGCCAATTCAGGAAGAGCTCAATGTGCTGGACCCACGTCTGTCCACACGTCCTCTGATGCTTCTGCACTGGCTCCCATCTGTGCGTGCGAACACTCCTGCTTGGTTTCAGTGCAGAAGAGCACAGACTGGGCTCTGGCCTAGTCCCCTATAGTATAGTAATAGTCTTGATTCATTCCCTTTCCTTGTCTCATTTACTTATCCACTCTAATTTTTATATCAACAAAAACAAAATGTAGAAGCTTTACTAAGCCATATAGATCCTTCCCACCTCTATTATTTATAGTTGTCCTATGGTATCACATAAACATAAATGGACCCCACATTCTGAAACCAAGGTATAATTTTAGCATTTTATCTCACATGAGATTAGAGAATCAAAGAAAAGAAAATATGGCTATCACCTTTCCCCAGAAAATTACTATTTTATTTGCTCTCCTTTTATTCCTAAAGACAAACTTCCTATTTTAATATAGCCCGATAATTTCCATTCACCTCCTTCTGTGTTATCTCTTTGTGGGATTTGGAGTGCACTATAAGGCAGGGAAGTTACTTTTCTGGGAACTCCTGGGTGAAATTCCTCAGTTCGAGAAAGTCCAGATCATGCTGCAGCCCCCTGCCTTAGCTACAACCCCAGGTTCTTGCTGCTCTAGTATTCCTTAGAAAAAATTGTCCCTAAAACTAGGAAAGGGAATAGGCATGTTGGCTAAGACTGTTAAATAGTAGCAATGGAGTCTGTTATGCTAATAGTATAAGTGTTAAGACTGTCCTTTGTTTTCATGATTATGCATATTTAGAGCACTGCATATTACTTGTTCTGTTACAGGAAAATTTAGCACATGTAAAAGAAGCCAACTTCCCCATTTCAAATTGTCTAAATATCGGAGTTGTATACTTTAGTCATTTGTATATCTCTTCATACTGTAGTGGTTTCTCCTTTTGTATTGACTGATACAGTAACCTGATTAAAAGGATATTTTGTACTTGTCGTCATACCTTGAGTTTAAAAAAAAAAACTGCTTAAGAAAAAAATAGTATAATGTGATGTTTTGATATACATATATCTTGTACAATAATTACCGTAATGAAGCTAATTAACTTATCCACCCATTCACCACCACATTCTAAGTATGAAACAGAGTTTTACTGACTATAGGGACTTGGCTATAGGTTAGAGGTCCAGAATTTACTCATTCTGCATCAATGAAACTTTGTACTCTTTGGGCAACAGGTCCTGTTTTTCCAAACCCCAAGCTCCTGGCAACCACCTGCTTTCCGCTTCTAGAGAGAAACTAGTTTTGATTTCACACTTCATTGAGGTCATATAGCACGACCTTCTACATTTGCTTATTTCACTTAGAATAATGTCTCCTGAGCTCATTGGGGTTTCAAATGACATGTTTTCCTGCATTTTGAAGGCTGAATATTATTCTGGGTGTCAAATGGTGACATGTTTTTGCATGTGGACATAATCTTGAAATACAAGAAAATTAATGAATTTTTAAAATCAGAAGTTATTTCTGAAAGAATATTACTTTTTAATTTTCTTTTTAAGTATCAGGTATTGCACTCAGGGGTGGATTGTACTCACTCACCACTGAGCCATATTCCCGGCCCTTTTTGTTTATTTATTTTTATTTTGAGACAGATTCCACTAAGTGGTTTAGGGCCTTGCTAAATTGCTGAGGCTGGCTTTGAACTTGCAATCTTCCTGTTTCAACCTCCAAGGGGCATATGCCTCCATGCCTGGATGAAATAACACTCTTAAGTATCACAGGGATAAGTATTTGAGGACAATCTTTGGGGAGGTTGTGACTTACCTGAGGCATTGGGGTGAGTCTGTTGTCTGTGCCTGAAAACACCATGAGTTGATAGAGTTGCAGGTGGACATGAGCCTGAACCTGCAAGTCTGGGAATCAAAATTTTTCACAGAAGCAACAGCCATACACTAAGAATAAACACACACCACTAAAACAAAATCACAATTTAAATAGATACATCTAGAAATGAAAATATTTGTTATAAAACTCTAGAATCAAGTGACCAAAATATGAATATTAAAACAAGTAATTTTGTGACTGACATATATTAGAACAAACTAAATCAATCATTTTATGAATGGAGTACTGATAAGTAAAGTAAAATCAATGATTCAGAGACCATGTAGATTTTGATATGTCATTGGAAAGCTAAGTAATATAAATGGTTCTGACCTAGAGGTTGGAGCTGGGCTGCGTGCCGAGCCCTGTCCTCCAAAGGCTGGACTGCAGCCTCGAGCGTCTCGGTGGCCTGTTCGCCACTGCACCTTTGGGCAGAGCCTGCTCTGGGGTCGTTCTGCACCCCCCTGCCAGGGGACCCGTGCTCCGGAGGAGGGGGACGGAGAGCCGCGGCGGCAGCCGCTTGGGCCCCTGGGGCCGGGCACCGGGCTGAAGAGCTGTGGAGGCCAGGGCGGCTCTGCTACGGTCGCAGACAAGCGCGACGCTCGTCAGTGTGGCCCAGAGACGGAGGCGACAGCCGCAGGGTTTCATTTCTAGAAATCTGGACTGGAAACAGAAGCAGCAGTTTGTATAATCCCAAGAACTTGCTTATACCAGGAAGCTGTAAGGGCAACATGAATATTACTGAGGAGATGTAACATGGTGGCAGGCGCAGAGAGATCAAGTCTCTGACATCTTCAACTGCGCGGGCATAGGGAGCCGTAAACTGTCTAAATGCTGTTTGCTCAGGATCACTAGGCAATGCTGAGCTGACGTGGATCTGGGGTGTACAGGCTGGGCCCCTCAGAACACACACACAGAGCCCGAATTGGAGGCAATTAAGCTCCGGTTCGCCTGCTTTGTGTGACTCAGCACTAAGGATCCCGCTGAAATAATTGGTCGGCCCTTAGGAACTTACAGAGGTAAAAGCCAACCGAGCCTTCATAGGCAGTGGCCACAGGACTGAAACGGGGATTGGGAGAGACAGTCAGGACCCACCCGTTGCATTGGTCATCCGGCAAAGGGAACAAACGGTCACCATTTGCATGGGATATCACCATGGCAGAGAAATGGCGTCACGGGCGGAGGAGATAACTGCATTGAAACCAGCGCGACAGGTGTGTAATCCCCTACCATCTCTCTCCACACAGCGGGGAAACCTTAAGGGCCACTCCCAGCTCTCCTGTGAACGCAATAACCAGACCGAGGGAATCAGGAGTGGCGCGGGACTCGCGGCGCGGAACTCCCGGCTACCGCTCCCACCAGTGCTGACAACTGAGGTCTCTTGCACCAGCTACCGGGGGCGTGGCTACAGGAGGGCAAGCAAATTCGCTGGGGGATCTCAGCCCCAAGCTCTACAAACTTAGGGTCTGAGGGAGGCAAACAGGGAGAGTGAGCCCAGGTGTTCATGAAAACAGGGCTCCCAGGAGCAGCAGACCTGGCATGTAGCCAGTATTGTGGTGAGCGCCACAGGTGAGCACGGCCTGGCTTGAGGAAACACAAGACAAGGCCCTAGACACTCAGGATTGGAGACCCGCCCAGTCTAGGAGAAAGAGCTGCTGCACAGTGAATGGTTCCCACCTATTGAGAGGAGAAGCTTGGCCCAGTGGGCACAGCTCCACCTACTGGAAGAGAAGTTAATAGAACTCTAGGACTGCATTTATTATTATTATTATTATCATTTTTTTTCTTTTCTTTTTCTTTTTTTCTTTCTTTTTTTTTCTTCTTTTTCTTTCATTTTCAATTTTTATTTGTTGTTGTTCTTTAATTTTTTTTCAATGTTTCTATTTTTTTAAATTTTTTTTATTTTATTATTATTATTTTTTTTAATTTTAATTTTCATTTTTTATTATCACTATTATTTTTGTTAAAATTTTTTTTGTCTTTTCTTTCTTTATTATCTAATCTTTGTTATTCTTGTTTCTTTTGTCTTTTCATTTCTTTTCAATCTTCTTATTCCCCCTTCCTTGAATTCTACCTGCCTATTCTCATTCTCTTTAGTGACTTCTTCCCTTCCCTTCTAATATCTTTCCTCTCAAGCATCAAATAAATCTATAAGAGTAAACAGTAACTCAGCAGTCAAACAGAACAAGAAGTAACATGAGCAGCATAAAAAAGCAAGGAAGAAAAGGAGTACAAACAATGAAGGACAGCCTAAATATTCAGGAGGACCTAGAGTCAGCAGAAAATGGTCATATAAAGAACTCAAGGAATACCTTAGACAGATGGAATGGAACCTTAAAGAAGATACGAGACAGCAAATCCAAACAGTGAAAGAACACTTTGAAAATGAATTACATAGACAGATAAAAGAAGAAGTTAAGCATCTTTATCAGGAGATTGAGATTATAAAAAAAAAACCAAACAATAATTCTAGAAATGAAGGAAACGATAAACCAAATTAAAAACTCAATTGAGAGTATCACTAACAGAGTGGAGCAAGTAGAAGCCAGAACATCAGATAATGAAGACAAAATATATCATCTTGAAAAGAGCCTAGCCAACTCAGAAAGGCTGGTTAAAAACCACGAGAAAAACATCCAAGAGATATGGGATAACATAAAGAAACCAAACCTACGAGTCATCGGGATAGAAGAAGGTACAGAGATTCAAACCAAGGGAATGAGTAACCTGCTGAAAGAAATAATTACAGAAAACTTTCCAGAAATAAAAAAGGAAACGGATATACAAATTGTAGATGCATACAGGACACCGAGGACACAAAATCACAGTAGACCAACGCCAAGACACATTGTTATGAAGATATCCAATATACAGAACAAAGAGAAAATACTAAAAGCTACAAGAGAAAGGAGGCAGATTACATTCAGGGGTAAACCAATAAGGTTAACAACGGATTTTTCATCACAGACGCTGAAAGCGAGAAGATCCTGGAACAACGTATTTCAAACACTGAAAGACAATGGATGCCAACCAAGAATTCTGTATCCAGCAAAATTAAGCTTCAGGTACGATAACGAAATAAAAATCTTTCATGATAAACAAAAGCTAAAAGAATTTGCAGCCAGAAAACCAGCACTGCAAAGCATCTTGAGCAAAACACTACACGAGGAAGAAATGAAAAACAATAACCAAAACCATCAGTGGGAAGTGCCTCTATAAAGACAGAGGGCGGGGGGAAAGCTAACCATGGAGAAACAAACTAAATTTAAAAAAAAAAAAAGAAGAAGATAAATAATCAAACATGGCTGGAAGTACAAACCATATATCAATAGTAACTCTAAACATTAATGGCTTAAACTCTCCAATAAAGCGACATAGGCTGGTAACATGGATTAAAATAACAAATCCAACAATATGCTGCCTCCAGGAGACACATCTGATTGGAAAAGACATACACAGGCTGAAGGTGAAAGGTTGGGAAAAAATATACCATGCACACGGTCCTCGTAAGCAAGCAGGGGTGGCCATCCTCATATCGAATAAAATTGACTTCAAGACTAAATTAATCAAAAGGGATAAGGAAGGACATTATATACTGTTAAAAGGAACCATTCACCAACAAGACATAACAATTATCAATATTTATGCACCAAATAATGGTGCTGCGGTGTTCATAAAACAAATTCTCCTCAAGTTCAAGAATCAAATAGACCACAACACAATAATTATGGGTGACTTCAACACACCTCTCTCACAATTGGACAGATCCTCCAAACAAAAGCTGAATAAAGAAACTATAGAACTCAATATCACAATCAACAACCTAGACTTAACTGACATATATAGAATATATCAACCATCTTCAAGTGGATATACTTTTTTCTCAGCAGCACATGGATCCTCCTCAAAAATAGACCATATATTATGCCATAGGGCAACCCTCAGTAAATATACAGGGGTGGAGATAATACCATGCATTTTATCTGATCATAATGGAATGAAACTGGAAATCAATGATAAAAGACGGAAGGAAAAATCCTACATCACATGGAAAATGAACAATATGTTACTGAATGATCAATGGGTTACAGAAGACATAAAGGAAGAAATCAAAAAATTCTTAGAGATAAATGAAAATACAGACACAACATCTATGGGACACAATGAAAGCAGTTTTAAGAGGGAAATTCATTGCTTGGAGGTCATTCCTCAAAAAAAGGAAAAACCAACAAATAAATGAGCTCACACTTCATCTCAAAGCCCTAGAAAAGGAAGAGCAAAACAACAGCAAATGTAGCAGAAGGCAAGAAATAATTAAAATCAGAACGGAAATCAATGAAATTGAAACAAAAGAAACTATTGAAAAAATTAACAAAACTAAAAGTTGGTTCTTTGAAAAAATAAATAAGATCGACAGACCCTTAGCCATGCTAACGAAGAGAAGAAGAGAGAGAACTCAAATCACTAACATACGGGATGAAAAAGGCAATATCACAACAGACACTACAGAAATACAGAAGACAATTAGAAATTATTTTGAAAACCTATATTCCAATAAAATAGAAGATAGTGAAGACATTGATAAATTCCTTAAGTCATATGATTTGCCCAGACTGAGTCAGGAGGATACTCACAACTTAAACAGACCAATAACAATAGATGAAATAGAAGAAGCAATCAAAAGACTTCCAACCAAGAAAAGCCCAGGACTGGATGGGTATACAGCGGAGTTTTACAAAACCTTTAAGGAAGAATTAATACCAATATTTTTCAAGTTATTTCAGGAAATAGAAAAAGAAGGAGCTCTGCCAAATTCATTCTATGAGGCCAACATCACCCTGATTCCGAAACCAGACAAAGACACCTCAAAGAAAGAAAACTACAGACCAATATCTCTGATGAACATAGATGCAAAAATCCTCAATAAAATTCTGGCGAATCGGATACAAAGGCACATCAAAAAAATTGTGCACCATGATCAAGTAGGATTCATCCCTGGGATGCAAGGATGGTTCAATATACGGAAATCAATAAATGTTATTCACCACATCAATAGACTTAAAAATAAGAACCATATGATCATCTCAATAGACGCAGAAAAAGCATTCGACAAAGTACAGCATCCCTTTATGTTCAAAACATTAGAAAAACTAGGGATAACAGGAACTTACCTCGACATTGTAAAAGCTATCTATGCTAAGCCTCAGGCTAGCATCATTCTCAATGGAGAAAATTGAAGGCATTCCCCCTAAAATCTGGAACAAGACAGGGATGCCCTCTATCACCACTTCTATTCAATATAGTTCTCGAAACACTGGCCAGAGCAATTAGACAGACGAAAGAAATTAAAGGCATAAAAATAGGAAAGGAAGAACTTAAATTATCACTATTTGCAGATGACATGATTCTATACCTAGAAGACCCAAAAGGGTCTACAAAAAAACTACTAGAACTAATAAATGAATTCAGCAAAGTGGCAGGATATAAAATCAACACGCATAAATCAAAGGCATTTCTGTATATCAGCGACAAAACTTCTGAAACGGAAATGAGGAAAAACACTCCATTCACAATATCCTCAAAAAATATAAAATACTTGGGAATCAACCTAACAAAAGAGGTGAAAGATTTATATAATGAAAACTACAAAACCCTAAAAAGAGAAGTAGAAGAAGATCTTAGAAGATGGAAAAATATACCCTGTTCATGGATAGGCAGAACTAACATCATCAAAATGGCGATATTACCAAAAGTTCTCTATAGGTTTAATGCAATGCCAATCAAAATCCCAACGGCATTTCTTGTAGAAATGGATAAAGCAATCATGAAATTCATATGGAAAAATAAAAGACCCAGAATAGCAAAAGCAATTCTAAGCAGGAAGTGCGAATCAGGCGGTATAGCGATACCAGACTTAAAACTATATTACAGAGCAATAGTAACAAAAACAGCATGGTACTGGTACCAAAACAGGAGGGTGGACCAATGGTACAGAATAGAGGACACAGAGACTAATCCACAAAGCTACAACTATCTTATATTTGATAAAGGAGCTAAAAGCATGCAATGGAGGGAGAATAGCATCTTCAACAAATGGTGCTGGGAAAACTGGAAATCCATATGCAACAAAATGAAACTGAATCCCCTCCTCTCGCCATGCACAAAAGTTAACTCAAAGTGGATCAAGGAGCTAGATATCAAATCAGAGACTCTGCGTCTGATAGAAGAAAAAGTTGGCTCCCATCTACATATTGTAGGGTCGGGCTCCAAATTCCTTAATAGGACACCCATAGCACAAAAGTTGATAACAAAAATCAACAAATGGGACTTACTTAAACTGAAAAGTTTTCTCTCAGCAAGAGAAACAATAAAAGAGGTAAATAGGGAGCCTACATCATGGGAACAAATTTTTAGTCCTCACACTTCAGATAGAGCCCTAATATCCAGAGTATACAAAGAACTCAAAAAATTAAACAATAAGAAAACAAATAACCCAATCAACAAATGGGCCAAAGACCTGAACAGACACTTCTCAGAGGAGGACATACAATCAATCAACAAGTACATGAAAAAATGCTCATCATCTCTAGCAGTCAGAGAAATGCAAATCAAAACCACCCTAAGATACCATCTCACCCCAGTAAGATTGGCAGCCATTATGAAGTCAAACAACAACAAGTGCTGGAGAGGATGTGGGGAAAAGGGTACTCTTGTACATTGCTGGTGGGACTGCAAACTGGTGCGGCCAATCTGGAAAACAGTATGGAGACTCCTGGGAAAGCTGGGAATGGAACCACCATTTGACCCAGCTATTCCCCTTCTTGGACTTTTCCCTGAAGACCTTAAAAGAGCGTACTACAGGGATACTGCTACATCGATGTTCATAGCAGCACAATTCACAATTGCTAGACTGTGGAACCAACCCAGATGCCCTTCAATAGATGAATGGATTAAAAAAATGTGGCATTTATACACCATGGAGTATTACGCAGCACTAAAAAATGACAAAATCATAGAATTTGCAGGGAAATGGATGGCACTAGAGCAGATTATGCTTAGTGAAGCTAGCCAATCCCTAAAAAACAAATACCAAATGTCTTCTTTGATATAATGAGAGCAACTAAGAACAGAGCAGGGAGGAAGAGCAGGAAGAAAAGATTAACATTAAACAGATACATGAGGTGGGATGGAAAGGGAGAGAAAAGGGATATTGCATGGTAATGGAGGGAGACCCTCATTGTTATACAAAATTACATATAAGAGGTTGTGAGGGGAATGGGAAAATAAACAAGGAGAGATATGAATTACAGTGGATGGGGTAGAGAGAGAAGATGGGAGGGGAGGGAGGGGGGATGGTAGAGGATAGGAAAGGTAGCAGAATACAACAGTTACTAATAGGGCATTATGTAAAAATGTGGATGTGTAACCGATGTGATTCTGCAATCTGTATTTGGGGTAAAATTGGGAGTTCATAACCAACTTGAATCTAATGTATGAAATATGATATGTCAAGAGCTTTATAATGTTTTGAACAAGCAATAAAAAAAATTAAAAAAAATATGTAAATGGTTCTGGAAAAGAATTCTCAGATAAAGGGAATGACAACACATTTTGGACAGTGGCTGGAGTTGTCTCATTCTAAGAGAGTCTCATGTGCAGAAACTCTAATCAGGTGCAGGACCACAATACAGAAGGACAGCTGTAATGGAGGTAATGACAAGAGACTCATACTGAATGAGTCAAGAACTACAAGAAGGAAGGTGCTATTTTGGCAAACATTACAGAGAAACCTTGGAGTGAAGCTCTGTTAGGATGGAAGAGCTTCACTGAATTCTTATGCTCATAAAAAAATAAAAAGAAAACATTTTATTTGAAAACCAGGCACAGATGATTCCAGTTGCAATGGAGGTGTGGAGGGGAAACAGGAAGAAGCAAGAGTGACGGCAGCTCAGAACCCAGCAGCTCTCAGTGCTGGTGACACCCAGTGAGCGTGCAAGGCAGTTTTCAAAAACGAGGTCAAAGGCACTAAGGAAAATATTAGAGAATGCAGGGGAATGAGAGGGACTGAGAAATGAGTGGTCAGGAACTCAGGAGAGAACTAGCAAACAGAAAAATCACGCAGCAATGAAGAGTAAACCCCAGGAAACCCAGGAAGGACTGTTGCTTACACAAGCAGCGGAAAGTGAAAGAGGGGAACAGTTTCACACCCCATTAAGCAGGGGATGGAAAAAAATGTCTTAAAATCAAGGTTAGCTGAAGAAGAGCTGATATATGTATAAAAGTAAAAGCACGGCAGAGTCACAAAGCAAATATTAAAATGAGCATTCATTTCTTTGAAATAAAATTATAAACCTCTGGAATGAGTTCTTTAAGAAAATATTGAGCACTGACTTAGAATTTCTGTCTCATAGGAAGGGATATTCTTGTGAAATCTTAAGAAAAATTCTCTGGGTACCTGGATTAGGAGAGCAAATGCCATGCAAGAGAATAAAATGTAGTCTCTCCTCAGCATTTTAGAGACAAACATTGTGGTGGAGACAAACAGAGCATCATGTGTAGAACCCTCAAGGACAGAAATGGTGAGCCAGGAATTGACACCAGTCAGGCTGGCTATTGCCGATATAGGACCAGGACCCAG
Organism: Marmota monax; assembly: GCF_021218885.2. Taxonomy (NCBI): domain Eukaryota; kingdom Metazoa; phylum Chordata; class Mammalia; order Rodentia; family Sciuridae; genus Marmota; species Marmota monax. The sequence goes on along the minus strand of NW_026692479.1, from coordinate 174,251 downwards.
GTCAACATGGAAGACCTCAGGTCCTGAGATTTCTTTCAGAAAAAGAAATGGACTGCAGACACTAAAGTTCCTAGGGAGTCACTGCCATGAGGAAAGATGGTCTGCTCTAAATTGTTGGTTACTGTGATCATTTAAAGCAAAAGTATAGGCCTAGGAGAAAATGAGTGTCATGCTGGTGGACACCAGGGTGACTGCTTCTCAATCTGGCAAGGTCTCCCTCTGCTTATGATGTTTTTCTGTGATGTGTTTTAAACACAACTGGTAACAGAGACTATCATTCACTTTAAAAACATCCAACATTAACTCAACTCTGTGCTTTTTTTTTCTTCTTTGTTGTATTGGGGACCAAACCCAAGGGTGTTAACACACTGAGCCATATCTCCAGCATGTCATATTTTTTAAAGATAAGGTATCTCTGAGTTCCTTAAGGTCTCCTTAAGTTGCCGAGGCTCACTGTGAACCCACATCCTCTTGCCTAAGCCTTCTGAGCTGCTGGGATTACAGGGATGTGGGACCACACCTGGCTATCTTTGTGCTTTTTCAATTAAAAAAATAATGCTGTGGGATAACATAAATTTAATCATGCCAATGTATTCTAGCATTGGAGGGCTACAGAGATCACTGCTTTTTATTGTTTGTTTTTTAAAGTAAAGAACCCTTGGGCAATTTAGTAATGAACTACATTTCCAGTCCTTTTTATTTTATGACAGGGTTTCCTTTGTTTACTGAGTGTCTTGATAGTTGCCCAGGCTGGCATCAAACTGGTGACTCTCATGACTCAGCCTCCAAATCATTGGGATTATAGGAATGTACCTCTGGGACCCACAAGACTCTGCTCTGAATATGCATTAAAACTGACTTATGTTGATATTATTTGATAATATGCCTAAAAGGGAACATAATTACAATGCTGTTCATTTAATGCTTCCATGCGAGTACCGCATTGAACTGATTTTAGGTGTTGGTTTTTGTTGAATGTGATATTATTTGCAAAAAGAGATATTTTGTATATCTGTACATGCCAAGTCCTTCAATACTATGAGAAATGGTGCCTGAAGGTGACCCAGATCTTAGAGGGCTTCACAATGGATGGCTGTCTCTAGGACTTGGATGTGTCCCAGTTGGTCATTAAAGTTATAGTGCCCCTGCTTGAGGCCAGGACTGCTTGACCACAGGGCTGCAAATCTGGGTGGACAGTGAGTCACTGCTTTCATGAGAAGCTACGAAGACTCTTCCATGTTTTTCCCAGTCCTTCAGCACCTAGTAATTCACTTCCCATGACCCTGATGAGTTGGGGATGGAAGAGGCAGAGTGGAAGCCTGTCCATGCAGAGTAAGAGGCTGAAGCTATATGGTGGCATCTACACAAAAGACACAGTGAGCAGCCCACTCTGAGTCACACACTTTGGTGCTAATAGCTACTATAAAAATTAACAGAGGCTGCAAGTGCTAATGGAGGCTTAGCCTGGCAGCAGGAGGAGCATCTATGGAGTGATGAGCTATTACCTGGGAGTGTGTTCTTGTGGCCTCCTTCACTAAAGTGCATGGATTTGTACCATCTTCTTGTTTCCACTTGTGTGCTCATATAACAGCAGCCTCTGCAGAGCTGCCCTCAGTTTCTGGTTTCTTCCTATGCCAGGGACAAAGTGAGGCAGGCACTGGAGAATGTGGGCACCTATTTGTCTTACACTGAACCGTCCCCCTACACTCACATTTTCCCCCTTCCTCTTAGGATGAGAGGCATTGTGCTCACATAGACAGATAGTGAGTTCACAAACATAGTCAAAAACCTGCCTGCTGGTCCCCATTTTGCACTGTCATGCTTGTCTTCATAGGCTTGCTGGGCTCACCTCTCTGGGCTATCATGTATGGGAGAGGTATTCCTCAAAGAAAGGAGTGGGGACATCAGAAGTACTTCCACTCTGGGTGGGGACATATGGAGTACTTGTGGCCTGGCACACCTCCTCAGTGCCTATGACTGTAGTGGTCAAGCAGACTCTTCTGGTGCAGGGACTGACTCATGGTCAACTAGAAGCAGCAGTTGGCAGTGTGGTGGGCCTTCTTGCCATAGACATCTTAGATTCAAGTCTCAAAATTGTGAGTGATGCAGGAGTGGCAGCAGCTGCTGCAATCTAGCCATGCCAGGTCTCCACAGGGTTGACAACAGATACTTTGGCTACATGGATGTGCAACAGTGTGGCTGGTAACAGCATGTGGGCCACTGTAGGTGACAGTGAAACAGTCAGGTGCATGTTATGGCAGGGACCAACACAGATCCCCTTCCATTTTTTCTCAATATTTACAGAGGTACAGTGGCTCATTCCCTGTATTTCAGGCACTCTGGCCCCTCCCCTCATCCTTAGCCTGCCTTCTCCCTTTTGTGCTCCCTGAGGGCAGCATATAGGTCACTGAAGTACTGGCCCAGCAGAGATGATAGCTGGGTAATGGTGTCCATGATGCAGCATGCAGCAGGGACACCAGAGCACCACATAGTGTATGGCCCCATGGACCATGTCCCTGTAGTGGTCCACAGTGGAAAGAGCCAAGGAGTGCCAAAGTCAGAACTGTGTGTCTTTTCCAGTTTATCTTAGTTGCCAACACATGGAGGCTGGACTCTCTTTGCTTTTGGATATGGAGTTACCCGGGAATCCAGTAAAAAGCAAAACCAAATCAACAGTTACAAAATGAAACATTTTTAACCCAAAACTTTCCATTAGTCTGACCTCCTATGGGTCCACTCCAGGGACCATTCTCATTGCTCTCACCCTGAGTTCATGGAGTCTTTGCATCACAGGACAAATTATATTTGAATGGGACACTATAAGGTCTTACAGTTTTCAATATGAGGTATCCCCTAGAAGCTCCTGTGTGAGACAATTCAAGAAAGTTTTTGAGGTGAAATCATAATTACAGGAGCCTTGAATGAACAGTTTCTTAATGCATTCATGTGATCAAATGGGAGCTAAGTTAGGCAGGTAGTGGTTGACTAGAAGTAGTTCCATGAGAACATGGCTTTGTGGTTTATATTTTGTGCCTGGTGAGTTGCTCTCTCTCTGCTTCCCAGTGGCCATGTCCTGAGTTGTTTCTTCACCATACTCTTCTTACATCTTCTTACATCTGAGTTATGAACACAGCTGACTATGGAGTACCTCTGAAATAATAAGAAACTTTTCCTCTAATTATTCTTGCCATCATAGCTGACTAGAAAAGAAACAGACGCCAAAAGGTGAGTTGCTTGCAGTGACTTGTCAGACTCTGTGGTTCAGGAACTTGTGGAGACTTTTGGTATTTTGGATAGAAGTTTTGAATAGTTTAGAGATGTAAGTTGGAAAAGCGTTGAACATTGTAAGAAAAGCTTATCATGTGATTCTGGTGGAAGCTCTGAAGATCAAAATGCTGATAGGACTGTTGATAGAAAAGACTGTGCTCATGAAGTTCCGCAGGAAGAGGATTCTATTGGAAGAGGAACTAGAAGACATTTATGTTACATTCTGGCAAAAATATTGTCCACATTATGCACATGTCCTGTCACATTTGTGTGGCTGGATTTAGAGATTATGTACTCACTAATCTGGTGGAGGAAATTTCAAGGAAGCACAGGATTCAGGCAGTGGTCTGAATATTTTTAGCAGCTTTATCCAGGTTTACTCTGATAAGGTAGAGCAGAAGGAAAGGTGTAAAACTTGCATTTTGGTCATAAAAGGTGGAGTAAATCTAGGCCTCAGGAAGTTGCAGTTTTTAATGCATTTCTGTCACGAAAGAGATGATAAAGAAATTTACGCAGACACATTAGAGGGGTGGCTTAAGGTCATTTCAAGAATTGTCAAGATCGCACAACTCATGTTCAGAGGCTATATAGAAGTACAAATTCCATTGAGAAGAGAAACCAGGACTTTTTTTCTCCATGCTCAATCAGCCACTCAAATGTTGCCTCAGCCATGGTCCCCAGACACTTGGTTACTGCTTGAGATGGTGGCAGACATTGCCTTCAACCACGTGGTGCAGGAATACAGGATGCTGGAGTTAGGTGGTCATGAAGACTTCCAACATGTTAAAGGAAGGCCTGGCAGGTCAAAGTATAACAAAGTGAGAATCCATGTAGGTAGGCCCTGAGAGGGTCATGAGTGCAGCTGTAGAAGGAAGTTGAAGCTGCAGTAGTGACCCCTGGGGTGAAGAGATGCAATACAGAGAACATCTGTTAGGGAATGTTGCTGGCTGAGGATAGAGCCAGTCTATGTGACAGGCCAAGGGATGAGGCTGCCCAAATCCTTCAGAGCCCACTGTGTACAACATGTGCCCCGATGTTGAGCATGGGGACAGAGGACTTGTTAGCCCAGCTGGATTTCAGTCTTCATTCATAGTCATCTCTTCTTTCTGTGTGCCTACTTCTTACTTTGGAAAGGACATACTACTCCATGCCACTCTATATTGGATACACATAAATCGATTTTGATTCCTATAAAAGCTCATAACCAAGAGTTTAATTAGAGTCTCAGAAGAGACTTTGGAATTGCAGTTTTAGGCAATGCTAGATTTGTTTATATTTGAGCCTCTCCTAGAGATTCGAATATAATTTCCATGGTGAGATGTTCATCTCCTTTGTGGATCATGGGTGGCATATGAAATTTTGGAGTTAGTTGTACTTTAGAAGCTCAAGGGAGATAATGCAAGAGTGCTCAGAGTTGAAATTATTACATTATGAGATTGTTGCCCTAATCTATGAATAAATCCATTGGGTGGATTAATAATTTTAAAGAAGTACTGCATTGGGTGGTAAATGGAGAAGGTGGGGCATGGATGGAAAAAGTAGGTCACTGGGGGCCTGTCCCTGGAGATTATATTTTGTCATTTGGTCTTCCTTTCTTTCTACTTCATAGTACCTGTGAGTTTAGAAGTTTCCTGCAAAATGCCCTTCTTCCATGATGTTCTGCCTCACCTCACAACCAGAATGATGGAGCTAGCTTCCCATAGATTGAGACCTCTGAAGCATGAGGTGTTCTGCATCAACTTGGGCCCAGAGCAGAGCAGCCAGCCTAACATGGATTGAGACCTCTGAGAAATGTGGTCCTAGGCAACAGCAAGAATATTGGATTCCATCAATATCATTCAGAAAGAAAGATATGTATATATGTTAATTAGAATAAAGGGACTATATCCAAATCAAAATGTACAAATTTTGCCTGAAGCTAATATCAGAGTCAGGCACCATTACTGGCTCCAGATTCCTGCTGGAATGTTCCACAGTCCATTCTAATGTTTTTTTAAAATTGTTGTATGCTGGAAATTATTGAGGAATACCTGAGTAGAGCTGTTCTGGGGTAATTGATGGCAGTTTTGATGGGTAATTGATGAATTCAGATGACTACAGTCATGTCAAGCAGAATCCATATAGGGTATTATTTGGAGTGATGTGCTATCAATGTCTAAATAACCAATAGGAAAGCAGCCTCAGAGTAAGACTCTGAAAAGATGAGAAGAATTTGGTGAGAAAAGAAGCAACACAGAGTCCTGAGGAGCTCTAAACTCAGACTAGCAATGGACATTGGGCCTTGCTCCTTATCCTGGAGCCCTTCCTTTGAGAAACCTGACTTGGCCCCAAGCACATTCTCCATCATGCATTCAGGCAGACATCACAATAGGTACACTCAACAGTGCATCTTAGTTCTCCAGAGGAGCTGGTGTCCCATCTGTGCTCCTTTGGTCTTGTCACTGGTGTCCAGTGGGAAGTCACCAGCTTTTCTAAATGGTCAATCTTCTGAGCAAGTGCATTCACGGGCTGCACAGCCCAACCCTTTTGGGTGATCAGGCATGCCTGATCCTCAGTGTTTCTGCTCCTTAGCGGGATCACCCTGCTGCTCCAGCACCTGCCATTAGCACTGCCTCCAGGCACTTCTGCCAGGATCACTGTCTTCACAGGCCTGGATCAGCTGGCTGCCTCAGAGGTCCTCTCCTGCAAGTGCTGTCCTCCTCTCAGGGGATCCTTCTGCTGGTTTCCTGGGATGTCTCCCCAATAAAGCCAGTGCTGTCTTACACCAACTCGCGGATGTTTGGACCATCCAGAATTTTGCCACTGCCGACCAGTACTGCTGACTTAGTTGAGCAAGTCCATTGGGCTGTGCAGACCATGACACCTGCTCAATACCCTATTCATTATTCAGAGGAAACAGAGCAGACAATGGAAGGGTAGCCTGAAGGATTAGTGGTCCACCAGGAGGAGGAGAAGGAGTATCCCCAAAAAACAGATAGGCAGGAGGATCTGGAACCGGGTGCCCTGAGAAACATCACTAAAGTCTGTGGAACCCAAGGAGACCTCAATTCTCTGGAACCCAGTCCTGTGCCTGGGGAGGGAAATACCTTTCAAGAGAAGGCCCAGGACTTTCCCAAGATCTTCTCTTGTCATCTGCAGCTCCCGCAGACCTGCTGCAGGAGGGGCTGCCCATGGCTCAGGCTGATGCAGAGGCAGCAGTGCTCCCGAAGCCAGGCCCCAAGTGTCCCTCACTTCCAGAAACGTGGGCCAAGGGAAGACAGGACAAACATCATATGCCCAGCTCTCCAGGCTCCCTGGCCTCACACAAGGGAGTGAGTGGCCAAAAGCATTCCTGTGGTCCAACAGAGAGCTGTCCTCCAGCCAGAACTGCTACTTGGAAGCCCCAAAAGAGAAAGAAGGCAATGCCTACAGCTCTGTCACTGTGGCTGCACTGTTATCCAGGTGGGCTGCTCCCACCTGCTAAGAGGCCTCTCCTTGTCTGGAGGAAGACCTAGGCATCCTGCTGAGGGAGGTTCCAGGTGCAAAGAAGAAGAAGTGGAGGATGATATGGAGGCCTTGAAGGGGAAAAATGAAGTTCTGGAGGCTTCCACCACAAGTGTGCTTGTCAATTCTTGTGCCCCACCTGGGGCCCATACTGGGAATGCTAACACACTGACCCCACCCAAAGATCCCTCCCACATACCAGCTATTCCTGCTGCAATCAGTGGGAGTTCCAGAATCCCTTGAACCTGTCTCTACCCTGGACCTGTCTGTCCATCTACCTTCCCCCTCACCAAGTAATGATGAGTGGGGACTCCATTCCTTGATTCCCCTGCTTCATCCCACCACCCTTTTTCTCCCATGAGGCCTAGTCCCAATGTTGGACTTACCCCTACTTTGTTTCACTCCCCTCCTCACTTTAGGTGAGCTGTGGAATCTCCCATTTTTCACCTTCCCACACCTCATATCCTGGTCCCTTTCCCCTCCAAGCCTATTCTCTTGAGAAAGAAATCCCCAAACCCCATGTTCATTGATTCTCTTTCTCCTCTTCCTCCTCATCCATTGTTCCACCTCATAATGGTCCTACTCCTTCTGCTCCTCCTGGTCCTTCTCTTGCTTCTCTTCCTTTTACTCCTAAGCTTGCTCCTCATCTTTTTCTACCTCTTGCTCCTTCTCTTCATCACTTTCCAAGCCCTACTCTAGTCCCTTTCAACTGCACCCCAATAGCCTTGGACAGAACTTAACTACTGCAAGTATCTCTCCCACCAACACAGCCAAGTCCTCTGCTTACCTGAATCACCATCCCACTATGCAGTCTGAGGACCCTCCAAGGACAGCTCCTGCCCATGCCCCTGGTCCACAACCTTAGGCAGCATAGGCAGCCATCAAAGGCATCAGCCTCTACTGGTTCCTCAACACCTCTGGTCTCCCACCCCAACCCCCCATTTGAACCAGTCCTTTGTCCCACTAACCACACCTCAGCTCTCATCCGGGGGTCCTCCTGGTGATCAATGGAGAATCTGCCTTCGCAATGCTGCCCTGCTTATAGCGATCCCAGTTATGGACCATGTACTGGCCTTCCACCTGGCATGCAGAGTGTCTCCACCATCATTGTTAAAGCCTGCAGCACCAGAGGAACCTATGGATACCACCACTCCTTATTAAGCTGTCCTCTCATAGTTCCCTCCTGCCTCTCCCTAGATTCTTGGAACATTTACATGGGCTGCTTCCTGCTTCTAGGGACCTCCATCAGAATGGCAGCATTGCCTCAATTCCAGTTCCCACCACTTGGGGTACACAGCAGACACAGGGACCAAGTCTCCCAGCAGTTCTAGATCCACCTCTCAGTCCATATATAGGGGCCCTGGTAGGCAGCGACAGCATAACATATTGATTTTGGGTAACCCATCCAGGAAGCTCAGCCCAGGGTATGGGCTTAAACACACCAACCCATCAACAATGGGCTGCCTGGTCTTGTGTGTATGATATCACCCCACATCCACTTGGGCACATCACTCAACAGGTGGCCAGACTTTCCTATGGTGAACTGCAAGGATTTAGAGTCTTCAGGACTCACTTGGACTTCCTCACAGGTGGGTTGCATATAAGATATCACTTCAGAATTTGCCAGCTCTCATCTCAAGCCTGCAGTGTTCTTAGAACCTGCACTGCTAGGAATGGAGGGAAAGCTGGTTTTGGAATGCCCATTCCAGAACTTGGGTTCAAGCCTGCAGCCCAGCATTAAACACTGTGGATCTAAAACATCCACTCTAGAGCACAGAGGAGATCTTCATGAGTGCCTGACTCTATACCCCTAAAAAACCCACACTCTGTTTTTATGATAACCTCATTGATCTGAGCTCTGGGCAGTTTCCTGGCCTTCCACCTGACTAGGAAGTTCATTGCTAGCTGGAGGGGCTTCCTATTCCCTCACATTTTTGCCTCCATGACCTTCCTTTTACCTCCAACTTGTACATGAATTCTTATAGTTTCTAGTCTCTGTTCACACATCTTCCCTGCTCTCTGATTAGATGTCAAAAAAGAAGTGGCATTTGTTCATGGTGATGTGTGGAGTCTGACATTATGAAAATTTGGAATAATAACAAGTATCTGCTGCAAGTATCTCTCCCACCAGAAGACAGATCCAAAGGTGCTCTCCACTGAGCTTTACAGAAGGCTTTTTACTTTTCGTTTTAAGACAGGTTCTCACTTTTGGGATGCTGCCCTAGAACTCAACAACTTCCTGACTCAGCCCCTGAATTGTTGGGATTAAAGGAATGCACCACAACATCTGGTTTGACTAATAATTTTTAAGTCCCTTTTTCTTATTTCTTAAATTTGACTGCCCCCTTCCCCCTTTTAGATGAAGGCCTCATCCTCACCCTTGTATGGCATGTTCTCTCCTGAGTGCTGCCTGAGTATCTTGGCTAATGCATTTTGTGTCCTGGGCTCACTGGGTCACTTCTGCTCATCAATACTGGGTGGTGGATATGGGAATATGTATAGATTGGGGCCTGGAAAATAACATAGGTTTCAGTCTCTGTTTAAGACAAGTAATTGGCCAATGAGCCCAGAAGCCACTTCTGACCTCAAGATCATCCCACTGTGGTTTGGGTCTTTATCACCCTTTGTGTTCTGTCTATCCCTTTAGCTGCCAGCACAGCATCAACATGTGGATGAGAACCTGTTGCTACCTAGGAGCCCTGCCTCTCGTTTTGACCCCTCCCATCAAGTGTCTGAGGATGGTGTTCAGAGAAGCCATTGACCTTCTTTCTCACCAGCCTTAGTATCCCTTCTCAGTGGTTGGAATCATCTAGCACAGTGCTCTTAAATATGTTTTCTCCTCTCTGGCTCTGGAACTCCAGTTGATAGGCAGTTCTCTATCCAAATGTGACAGCTGAATCCCTGCCCTTCAAGGCAGATGTCCTTTCAAGAACATCAAAGTGGTTTAGGGAAAAAAATACAGGGATGAGTTCTAACCCCTTTCAGCCTCTCAGAACAAGGCTGCCCCTTCAGCACATAGAGGATCCACCCACCCTGGCTATATTTGTCTTTGCAGCTTCATTGGTCCCCTGGGCACCAGCAATGGAATGTGTGAGAGGAAGGTGATTCTGGTACCAGGGGGTCAGCCCATATGAGAAGACAGAGAGCCTTATAATGACTTGTCTTCAGACACCAGGAAATGGTAACTGCAACAGTGGGAGAGGTCCTGGGTGTGTGGGAGAAAGAATGTTCGGAAACTGTGGCTGCCTCATCCTGAAATCTGAGAAGTTGGGGCAGTAGAGCATCTCCATGTCCAGATACATAAATGTAGGCCCCAGGCCACTCCCCTATTTAAGGGCTTCTCAGCTCTTTAGGGGCCCAAAGCCTGAAACTCGGGACATACAATCAGCCACATGGACCATCAAACACGGGACTCCTTGCCAGTGCCAAAAAATGACTGCCACAGGAGGGTAGCTGCACTTTGATCATGGGAAAATGGCCAGTGGTCTCCCCACACAGGGCACCACCTCCCAACCCAGCAGGGCTGACAATGTGTCAGCTAGATTTGAGGGCCCCGCTGACCCTACTAGCCATATCAGCCCCTGATATCCAAGTCAGACCCAATTGTGCCCATCCTCATTACACCAGTGCTATGTACCAAGTGCCCACTGGGATACTGCCAGCCAAGTGGACCCACCCTTCTTCTTTTCACTGCAACAGGAGCCTGCATCCCTAGAGATACACAGCTTAGAGGCATAACTGGAGGGTCCTGGAGTCAAGGGGTCTCCTGGCCCTCCAGTTCTGACTACTCTGACCTGTGGGGAACTCCTAGCACTCTGCTGTATAAGATCGCCTCAGAAAAACCACAATAGTCTGGTTCTTATAGTCTCAGCCCCAGGCCCTGCCCTAAGACCCATTGCCATCTTGCTTTCAGATGGGTCTTGGCAACACCATCAGGTCTAGCCATCCCCATGATGACTGGCTTTTTTCTGGTTACAGACAGATAGGGAGGGACATAGTCCAGCCCCCAGGCCAGCCGATGGCAGCCTGGGTAGAGTGGAAGGGAAGAGGAGAGAATAAGCAGAGAGGTTGGGGAGGGGAGCAGGAAGGAAAAGAGACCCTGCATTTGTCTGACTCAAGACCTTGGAACTCAAGTTTCCCACTAGGTGCCAGCAGAGGACAGGGTTCCTGGGACCTCAAGTAATGACAGCAGAATCTCTGCCTTATGATATCTCATGCTAGGTACCACCAGGTAGTGAAGTCAAGGAAAAGGACATCAAGAGAAGGATAGTATAATATTCGACATACCTGGGTACTAAGAGATCCAGGATCAGGTTTGCGTTCGGGAGGTAAAAGTGGGCAGTTGCAGAGTCCTCTCATGCAACAGCCACATGAAGGTTATACGATGTCCCCATACACTGTTCCTCCAAAGAAGCATTTATTACTTGGTCTACAAAAGGGGAATTCCATGACATCCACACAGACACTGGAGCTCACAGAGGTAAGAGAACACCCCTCACATTACTCATTTTTACATCTGCCAGCACCTGCTCCTTCCAATGTTGTGCTCACCCCACAGGATGCTGAGCTTCCTGGGCAATGCATGCCAAGAACTGCCCACTGCTGAAGCCCAAGAGGTGCTGCCTCTTGGAGGTGCTGCATTGGGCCTAGTGTCTCCCTGTCTCTGCCACTCACTGACCATGTGCCTCAATTTACCCCTCTATGGCACAAGTTAAAATCCACCCTGCATGCCTGGGACCAGGTAAGTCTGGTAAAAACAGTTCTGTGGCTGAAGCACATGCAAGTAGGGCAAAAAGACTCCTGTCGTGACTCTCTTGCAGAGGAATGACATCCATCAGGCTATAGTCAGGCCAGCCAGCTGTGGAAGGTCAAGTCCCTGGACTGAAGAACCTTGTTCCTTGAGGTCATCAATGCCCTGGGGAATCTGAGGTGGAATGCAAGTAGACCAACCCCCATTATCATACCCTTTCAGGTTAACCTGTGATAGAAGGATCAAATTTAGACTCATTTCTAAACCTGGATTCCCCCTGGAATTAGGCCTTTGGAATGAAATCAAGTCCTGTGGTTACCATCACCAGGCTCCTGGTTTTGGACATTGAACTTGGTTGCATCTGGAATGTGGAAAGTGTTGTTAGGTAGTAGGTTAACATAGTTTGTGAAGAAGACCCCACATGACCCTGAAGTCAAAATCTCCCCATCCAACACCTTATCCATAGACAATGTTCAAATATTTTTTGTTTGTTTATTTGTTTGTACCAGGTATTGACCCAACAGGGTCTTTGACACTGGGCCACCTCCCAGATTGTTTTTTTCTATATTATTTTATGATAAGGCCTCCCTACATTGCTTATGGACTTTTTTAGTTGCTGAGGCTGGCTTTGAACTTGTGATTCTCCTGCATCAGCCTTCCAAGACAATAGGATTACAGGCGTGCTTCCTGGAAATTTTTAACCAAGTTAGAAAAATTTGTGAGGGCAGTTGAAACCAGACTGTGGAAGATTAATGAGGTCTCACCAGAATTATCCCAAATAATCTAGAAAGAAACCTGCCATTAATAAAAATCTTGTGGACAAGTGAAGATAGTGGGATTGGAGTAAGGCATCCTGAGCCTGGAAAGCAACCTGCAGCCCACCAAGTCCAGACAAGGCCAGCAAAGAGGGGCGGACAGCTCACAACACATTCTCTTGTAGTTCCTTCAGGCTTTGTGGGCAGCCTTCCTTCCACCACCTCAGCCTCCTGTGTGTAGCCGCAAGACATGGGGGTCGAGTTCTGAGAGATGTCTGTTGGCAGGGATCTGGCACCCACCTGTACAGGTGCTCACTAGGCCACCCATGTTTGCCCTGCCACCAGTAGCCAGGCAGTGCATGATGAGAGGGGAGTTGCGATTCCTCCCCTGTGCTGTCCTCATTGGCTCTCCTCCTTGTCCCTACAGTTATGAGAAGGCTTTGGGCACAGATGGAGTCACCACCCTCCTGACCCTGGGACATGTTCCCACTTAGTCTAGGTGAACCCCCATGGAGGGCAGACAACTTAGGTCATTAACAGGGAAGAGGGTGAAGACAGTGTTGGGGTTGGAGGGTGTCATTTGGTCATGCAGACCAGTACCAGGGGATGGGACTCTCTAACAGGATCATGTTCTATCTTCTATGTCAAGCTTGTGGCTTTTGCCAAAGTTGGCCATGAACTCAGCCCCTAGAGAAGGGATCAGAAATAAAAGGAGCTTCCTGTCTGCTCAGGTCTCCAGAATGAACAAGGGTAAAAGTAGAAACAGCTGACCATGTCCCTTGAGAACCCTGAAGTTTGTCCAGGAGATGCACTAAAAGTCACCTGTTTTGGCCAGTATGCCAGGTGCATGGGACATGGAGAGGTGTGGGGTTGGGGACAGGGACAGTATTTAAGTGCTATTCGGTGTGTGCGCCTTTGCTCCCAACACCCGTTTCCAATCCTGATGCCTCTGTCTGCCTTGCACAAACTTGTCTCCAGGCCTAGTTTGATCCTTTTCTACCTGCAGCTCTCAGCAGCATGTGCTTATCTGTACTTGTGGAGGGGAGAGAGTGCCTGGCTTTGGGAGCCACAAAGGCCACTGCCAGGCTGAGAGGTAGGGTTCAGGCTGGTTGACCTGAGTGGGGTCCACAGCATCCTCAGGAGGTGAGCTCTGGCTTCTGCCTCTGGGAATCTCAGGCACAAAAGTGAGGAGGGTGACTCTGAGGTGTTAGGAGGAGGAGGCCAGCTTGGTGTTACCTGGGTGAGCAGGTCTGCCACTGGGCAGAAAAGTTCACTGTGGCCAGGCTCCTATACCCTCTCAGAGCAATAGCTTAGCTTTCCAACCCCCGCAAGGAGACTGCAAAGTGTGCACACTTCCTATGCTGCAATAGTGATCAGGGACATTATGGGAGAGCTGGATCCTAACTACTAGAGTGGTATGAGATTGAGTGGGGGAATTTCCTTATATCAAACCAGTGACCCACCCAGAAGGTAGTTCTGTGCCTGTCCCACAGCTGAGTGCAGGGCTGTTTAAGCAGTGCCAACTCTGGTCAGCTCTACCCACACCCCCAGTCTGTAATGTTTTAAAAATGGAAATAGAGAATCAACATAAATCACACCCTCCTCATTATTTTAAGATGAATAAGCTCTTGGTTTGTATCCCATAGTTGATATTCAAAGGAAAAAAAAACCTTTAATTTAAATTCAGTAGAATTTATCTGAACTGGCAGGAAAACAAAAATCAAAAAAAAAAAAAAAAAAAAAAAAAAAAAAAAAAAAAAAAAAGTAGATTCCCTGGCAGCCCTCACAATCAAAAAATGTCCAAAGAGTTATTGTGTGCAGTGTCATGGGGCACTACTTATGAACTGAAATGAGGCAAAAACCCCTTTCATTGTTTACAAAGGAAACTTAATTCATGACAACTCTGCAAAGGACAAGCTAAGCAGCTATTCAAGAAAAAAGGCTATCAGTCAAACTACTAAATTGTATTGTAGTTTTCAGCAAGGACTCAGTGTGAAGGCATCCTCAGGCCAAATCTAATTTAATGTTGTCAGTACAACTTGGAAGAAATGAGTAAGTGGCACATTTGATTTTCACAAATTTAGAAAAAATGTTATTTATAGATCATAATATTTTATAAGATTTAAAAGTATACAGAATCTAACTAAAATGAAATGGGCAATAACTGAAATATCAACTCTGCTTGGAATATAAGAAGCAAATAATAAAGTTTCATGTAAAAGTCTTGTAAGAAGTGTAAAAGTGAATTTCACTAGATAAATAGTTCTTGGACTTCTGTTTTAGGATTTCTTCCATCAAAAGAATGATACACACTCAATGGAAGTGTAGCATATTTGAAACTCAATATCTAAATGAACACACAAATGTAATGTATTTTAGTGCAACTTTATAAAAAGACATTTATTTTGCATAGCTATGCACAGAATATCTTATTCTCTTAGAATAACTAAATATTTAAGTCCCCAAAAAGAAATTATGAGCACTTCTCAGAAAAAATATTCTCTAGCTATGAACTTCTTTGATATTCTTGTACCTATTGATCTTAAAATATATTAAAGTAGTGACTTTTATCATACTGATTATAAGAGATGAATGGAAAAGAACATTTACCAACTTCACATTCAACATTGTTCTGAGTACTGGTTTAAGAATTCGACGAGACATGAAGAGGTGATTATTTTGATTGTCTAGATTGAATAAAAATGTTCTAGATCTGATGTTAGCATCAGAGATCCCTGTCATAGTAAAATGATGATCAATACTACAAAAAGTCAGGAAAAGGCCTCACTATAATAAAGTCACTATAAAAGACCTCACTATAAAAATGTCTTCACTATATTGTCCTTTACTAACTATAGGGAATTGAGTATCATTTACATTCATAATAAAGTTACTAGAAACGTAGAAACAATATGGATATTGGGTTTAAATATAAAGTATTATCAATTTTAACTTTTAAAAATCCCTTCATTCTTTCATTCAACTTGGTAAAAGTATTTGGCTGCTTAGAGTTTAGGCACAAAAATTTTGAGAATCAGTCATTTCATTTGACAACACTTGAAGTATTCATACTGGAAATATAAACTATTCTATTGGGTATGTATATTATGGTTTGGACCTTAAAACTTATGTGTTGAAGGATGGTCCCTAGCTCATGTTGCCATTAGGAGGAGGGGCTTCCTAAATTGAGCATGTGAGGTCATTGGAGGTATGCCCTTGAAGGGTATATTAGTACCCCACCCCATTCCCTATGTCTTTTTTAAAAATTTCCTTCCCAGCCACCATCATATGTGCCATTTTGCTCTCACTTATGCTCCCCATCATAATGTTTTGCCCAGCTACAAGCCATAAGAGATAGAGCCATGTGACCATGACTGATAGATAAGGCTAGCTACATTGATAAGGTTTGATTGTTTTCTCTCTCTCTTCTGTGTCTGCTCTTATTTTAGGATTTATGCTTTCACAGACTTTCATGATGAGAGCTATCTTTCTTTCAGTTCTTGATGTAAGACTTTCTTAAAAATCTTTTGTAAGACAGGTCTGTTGGTCATGAGTGTAAAACAGCTAAGCTTAAACATTTAGACTAGTAGCATAAGATATTTGGTACTTTGCTATGCAAGATAAGTGTCTTCTATGATCAAATTGCCCTAAAATACCTTGCATTTCTAAGTAAATAGATATTGAGTTTAAAATATACTACCCTTCTCTTTTGTATGTATCATTCTTTATGATGTAGGGCTATTTGAAATAGAATCTAAAAACTATTTATCATTATAAAATTCCTTTTTGCATGTCTTATCATTTCTTTCCTCTCCAACCACACCACACTCATTTTACAGAATTGAGCAGCCGAGGCTTTATTTTGGAAAGGACATGAATTTGTTTTAGACTGAGAGCATAGGCAAGAGAGGGTACCCCAGGCAGGATATTTTCCCTAGCAGTGGGCTGAGGGCTAGGTCTGGGCCTCAGGTGGGTCTCTTATTCCCTATGCTTCTCTGTAGAGCTGCCACCACAGCTGACCAACCCTCCAGGAGAGTGCAAAGTCTACACCCTTCCTTGGAAGCATGTAGGTCCTGCACTGCTGCAGTGTTGAGCTGGGACAATGTAGGAGAACTGAATCCTAATGACTAGAATGGTGTGGCCACCAGAAGGTGGCCAATGGGCAAGAAATTGAGCCCAGGAAGGTCCCCATAGCAAACCAGGGACCAACCCAGAGGGTGGTTCTATGCCTAACCCACAGCTGAGTGGAGAGCCGTTTGAGCAGTGTTCACTCTGGTCAGTTCTACCTACATCCCAAGTCTGTATGTCTTGAAAGATGGAAACAGACTATAAACATAAATCACATCCTCATAATTATTTAAAGATGAAGAAACTAAGTTTTTATCCTATTTTTAATATTTAAAGGAGAACAGAACCAGACTCCCACAGGACATTGATTTGGAAATTTTCACATAGCAATTTAAAAATGATGCTGATGAACACATTAATAATGGTCGTAAGGACTGAGTAGATGGCAGGCAAGATCAGATGGGCAATGAAAGCTGTGGGATGCAACCTCTAAGAAGGAATCTGGAGCAGCTGCCAGAAATGAAATAGACTGGAACATAAATGAAGAATGCCTTCAATGGAGTCACCAGTGGGCTGCCCACAGACAGACAAGGGGAGAATAAAGGAGCTTGACAATGTAAGTAAAACAATGGGCAAATTGAAATTTAAAAGAAAATAAGAATGAAAAAGCAAAGAGCATATCCAAGTGCTTGGAACATTTACATGAAATAATATTTGCAATGGGAAAATTTGAGGAAAAGAGAGAAAAGTCTAAAAATATTTCAAGTAATAAGCACTAACATTTTTCCAACATAATGATAGGCAACAAACTATAGCTTATGGAATCTCCAAGAATATCAAGCAGGATAAATATAAAAACAAAATGTACACATAGGTAAATCTTAATCAAGATCATGAATACCACTGAATGGTGAAAATTTTGAAGCTAAAGGAAAAACACAACATATTTTAGGGAAAAAAATTGCATCCAAACCATAGCAAATCATAAACATAAATGCTACTTTGGTGAATTCAGAAAAATTACACGTCTAATATTAAGGATTATCCCTTCTGTCTTTTATATCCTACATTTATACTTCTGTCTCAATAAATATGCTGTAAGCTTTCACATCAAATAACAAGTGTTTCCATTTTTATTTTATGTGAAATCACCTTACACTGTTAATGATGTTATAAGGTGATCATTTGGATGTAATCCAACAGATTTTGTGAATTCCCAATTGATAAAGATATAAGACCTAATATAAATATAGATGGTTCCCAATCTGGAATGCTTTGACTTAAAATTCTCAAACTTACTCTAGTATCAAAGCCCTAAGCATGCAGTGGCAACCTCATCCTTTGAATTATTAACTGATATTTTCTCAAACTAGCCCTATGTGAGTTATCCCAGTCCTCCAATGTTGGGCAGCAACAGTGAGCCAAGCTCCTAAGTGGCACCTGACTCATGAAGGCAAGTGCTGATAGTCTGTGCTGTGCTGTGCTGTTAAGCTGTGATGCTGAAATCTTAGGTACAGTGAATGCACTTTCCCCTTAGGATTTTTTCATGTCTGATAGATTTATCAGAAAGTTGCCCCTCCAAGTTCATGAAAAATGAGGGGTAAAAATGTATTTCTTTGGATCCACTGAAAAATGGCTAATTCTTATATAACATGCATATAGAAGACGGGTCTTAACATTTTCTTGGACCAGTGGTTTTCTGTGCCAATGAGAGTGAAATTTAGAGTCCAGTTTAGGTTAGTAATGTTCCTGGTTACACTGATCTGCTCACCCCTTCTGTCTTCTTGACTGCCCTGGGTTCCCACTACTTTTCCCACTCATTCCTAAAGATAAATAAAATTAAGGAATCTCTAACGATCTACCAAGATAAATATAGACAACCCAGAACAGCACTATCAAGAATCAGCATGGGACCTGGGGATGTAGCTTAGGGATAGAAACCTTGCTTACCATGTGGGAAGCCTGAATCACAATCCCCCTCCCTCCACAGACAATGTTAACTATTCACTAGAACTTCAGATGAGACAAAGATATTACAGAAAATTATTAATAAACTTATGCAAATAAATCAAGTGACAATTAGTCTAAAATAAAGATAATTAAACAATAGAAAAGTAACAACCAACACCTATTTTGCACGTAAAGAGGTTGAAGTGGTTGGTAGACTCAGCAAGACACTGTAGGCATACGTGACAGTTGCACAGTGGGAAACATCCAAGAAATTGGAGAGCAGGGGACCTTGTCCAACTCATTTTATCAGGTCAGTATTATGCAAATCCAAAGCCAAACAAAGATAAATACTATAAAAAGGGTGGGTGGGGGTAAAAAGGACAATGAAGATTAATGCATTTGGTGACACCCAGAAGCTGGAGCAGGACACTGTGAGCATGCTCAGTAGAAGGTGAGAAGAGTAAGTGTATCTGTGTGTGAGAGAGAAATGGAGGAGAAAAGAGAAAGAGACACACAAAAGTTATAAATTAAAAATGCTATCAATATTCAATTTAAACTAAAAATTTATACTCAAATCATGAAATATTTATTCACACAGGTATATAATGTGTAATGTCTATATATAGATACACACCCTATTTTGATATATACAAAATCAATAAATATATACAAATCAATAAAATATTATTATACATGAACATGTAATGCTGTAGCAAATATAGCACATGAGGAAGAAGTGGGGAGCCTGGATTTCACATTGGGTGCATAAATGCCCTCCTTTTATCAGTCTAGAGCACTTAGGTTAGCCACTGATGCCTGCCTGGCAGCTAGACCCTTGGAAATTCTGGTGCTACACAGCCTGCTGAGTCAAGTTGGAGCCTTGCTCCAAGTGCCTCTGGACCCCATCACAAACCTACTGGAGGACCTGCCAGAAAGCACCAAGTGCATGAACTGCAACTCCATCCAGACACCACTGTGGTGGCAGGAGGGCACTGACCACTACCTGTGCAAAGCATGTGGCCCCTGCAATAAGATGAATGACCTCAGCCTGACCCTTTTCAAGTGGCAGAAGCATGTGCTTTCATCCTAGTGGCTCTGACTCTCCTGGGCCAACTGGTACACCACCACCATGACCTTATGGCACAGAAACACTGATGGTGAACCTGTGTGCAATGCTAGTGGACTCTATCTGACTTCCATGGAGTGCTTTGACCTTTTCCTATGAAAAATCAGGGAATTCCAACCAGGAACAAGTAAGCCAAAGATTGTTCTCCTAATAGCAATAATTTGGTTCCAGTTACTCCAACTTCCACCTCTTCTAACTCAGAGGATTACAGAAAAATATTTCCCCTTCGACACATCCAATAGCCTCAGGGGCAGGAGCCTCACTGAGGTCTGCTGCAGGAGAGAGCACTAATCCTGAATATAGCAAGTTCAAGTATTCCAGTCAAATGGGCTCTATATAGATTTCAGTCTGTCCTTGTCCAGTGAAGTCACATGCTCAGTGGGACAGGATTTCTAAAGTGCTCTGGCCCTGGCCTCAGCCCTTGTGAACATGAGGTGGGGAGGGCACCACCCAAGAAGGCCTTGCACCTCTTGTGTCTGAATTTGTCCAGCAGCCCAGTCTGTGGCGATGATGCAGACAGAACCTCCCACCCATGTGTGATTTCCCCAGGAGGCTTGCTAAAGAGAAAAAGAAGATGAAGCTCCTCTAGGAAAGGGCCAGTGTGTGAAAACATGGCCTGCTCCATTGGGCCAGGGCCACTTCCAGCTGGTCTGCCATGGGTTGTCTCCTGAACTGCTTGCAGAAACTGGGACTAGCAACAGGGCCAATTGCCTGCTAAGGAAGATGGAGAGATTCTTTCCAACAAGGTTCTAAGTGAATTACCCAAATCATGCGTTTCTTCTGATCAATTTTGGTTATTCCAGAATTTCTGCACACCTGTTCCACATGCATATTTCACAAGTATTTGTGGAGAAGATCATTGGAGGCCATTTGGCACACATTCTGGAAACTGAGTTCCTGGCTCTCTTGTCAAAATATTGTTCAGTTTGCAAAACTGAGTAGTGACTCCAACATACAAGGTGAGTGATGTTTCTCAAAGATCATCTTGCCTTGACATACAAATAATCAACAAATACATGAAAAAATGTTCATCATCTCTAGCAATTAGAGAAAGGCAAATCAAAACCAAAAATCAAATGGAGTGAGATTTTATCTCACTCCATTCAGAATGGCAGCTATTATGCATACAAATAATAATAGGTGTTGTCGAGGATGTGTGGAAGAAGGTACACTCATACACTGCTGGTGGGACTGCAAATTGGTGTAGCCAACATGGAAAGCAGTATGGAGATTTCTTGGAAAATTGGAAATGGAACTGCTATTTGACCCAGTTATCCCTCTCCTCTGTCTATACCCAAAGGACTTAAAAACAGCATACTACAGGGACACAGCCACATCAATGTTTATAGCAGCACAATTCACAGTAGCTAAACTGTGGAACCAACCTAGATGCCTTTCAATAGATGAATGGATTAAAAAATGTGGCAATAAACAGAATAAAATCATGGCATTTGCAGGTAAATGAATGGAGTTAGAGAAGATAATGCTAAGTGAAGTTAGCCAATCTCAAAACATCAAATGTGATTTTTTTTAATATAAGGAGGCTGATTCATAATGGGATAGGGAGAGGGAGCATGGGAGGAATAGGCAAATTCTAGATAGGGCAGAGGGGTGGGAGGCGAAGGGAGTGGGCATGGGGTAATTAATGATGGTGGAATGTGATGATCTTTATTATCCAAAGTACATGTATAAAGAATGAATTGGTGTGGATATACTTTGTATACAACCAGAGATATATGAAAAATTGTGCTCTATATGTATAATAAGAATTGTAATGCATTCTGATGTTATATATATAAATTTTTTAAAAAATTCATCTTGCCTAACTGATCTGAGGTCAGTTGGAATTTGTACACAGGTAGCAAAACAAGATATTATTCTTCCATGTATACAATATATTTTTTAAAAAAGTTCAATTTTCACTGTAGTAATCATTTGCATAAAATTGAAAAGCATTTTTATAATTAATGTAAATATTTCAACATAATGGTACTTAAAATAATTTAAAAGAAAAATGTGAACTTAGACCTTCTTATGCTTCTTTTACATTTATATCTCCTTTCTATATTCCCAATTGTTTAAGAAAGCTATTTCAAGAAAAATCTTCTTTCAGAATAAATTGCCTTTTCCCATTTGTTATGAATTTTTAGACAAGAACACCAACATAGGCTCTTTCCTTTACTGTGGAATAAGTGCTGGAAAAATAGCAACAAAACTTTACCATGTAATGAAGAGCATTTGTAAATATTCTAAGCATCTGTAAACTCTTTGATGAAGTCTGTATAGTGGACTACCCCAGAGGTTGGCTTACATTAATTTTTGAAAAATGGGATGTCATATGGAAAACTATTTCACTAGAATTTTAAAAATAAAAGGGTATTATTTTGTCTTCTGTAAAAAATGATATGCATTTTTTTTCTGTGGTAGTCACATTTTTGTCTCTGTGAGTAAAATACCAAACAAGAACATCTTAGAGGAGGAAAACATATTTTCACAATATCAGAGGTTTCTGTCCAGGGTTTGTTGGCACCATTATTCTGGGCCAGAGCAGAGGCAGAATGTCATGGCCAATGCACATGACAGAGGAAAGCTACCCTGTCCCATAGCAGAAGGAATGCTGAGAGACAGAGCAAGCTCCCAGGGACAAAATATAACCCACAAGGGTGTGCTCCCAGGGACCGCGTTCCTGCTGACTCACATCACCTGCTGGCAGTTACCTTCAAGTACCTAGTCCTCTCAAATCATGCACTCAAAGCCATCAGGATTAGTGCACTGTTAGGTCACAGCACTTGTAATATAATCATTTCACTGTGAGCATTCCTGCATTGTCTTGCATGAGTTTTGGGGGACAACTCATACCTTCTGCAAATTGACCAGTATTTGAATTGGCTAGATCCTGTGTAGTAAGGAATCTTACTTCACACACATGACATTCATTGGAGAAAAGATAGCCTCTTCAACAATGGTGCTGGGAATACTGAAAATCCATAAGTAAAAAATGAAATTAAACCCTTATCTCTCACTCTGCTTGAAACTCAACTCAAAATGGATGAAGATTTAAGCACTAGAACAGAGACCCTGAGCCCAATAGAAAAAGAAGTAGTCTCATATTGGCTGAGGAAATGACTTCATTAACAAGACCCTTAAAGTGCAAGAAGTAGAATCAAGAGTCAATATATGGGATGGATTCAAACTAACCCTTTTCCTCAGTAAAATAAACAATCAATAATGTGAAGAGGGAGCCTACAGAATGGGAGAAAATCTTTACCACATGCACCTCAGATAGAGCATTAATCTACAGAATATATAAAGAACTCAAAAATCTCAACACCAAAAACAAACAAACAAATAACTCAATTAAAAATGGGCTAAGGAACAGAACAGACACTTCACTAAGAAGAAATACAATCCATCAACAAACATGTTTAACATCTCTAGCAATTAAAGAAATGCAAATCACAGCTACTCTAAGATTTCATCTCACTCCAGTCAGAATGGTAATTATCAAAAATACAAGCAATATTAAATGTTGGTGAGGATGTGGGAAAAAGTACACTCATACATTACTGGTGGGACTTCAAATCAGTGCAACCACTCTGGAAAACAATATGGATATTCCTTAGAAAACTTGAAATAGAACCACCATTTGACCTAGTTATCCCACTCCTAGGTTTATACTCAAAGCACTTAAAATCAATATACTACAGTAATGCAGCCACATTAATTCACAATAGCTAAATTGTGGAACGAACCTAGGTGCCCTTCAACAGATGAATGGATAAAAAATAAGTGAGATATATGTATATACACACACACACACACACAATGGAATATTACTCAACCTTAAGGATGAAGGAAATTACGGCTTTTTCTGGTAAACAGAAGGAGCTGGAGAATATTATGCTAAGCAACATAAGCCAGTCCCAAAAAACAAAAGGCCCAATGTTTTGTCTGATATACAGATGCTAATTCACAACTTTGGATTAGAGAGAGGGGAGTGAAGAGATGGGAGTGAAGGGAGGGGAGAGGGTATGGGTATAGGAAGGATAATAGAATGAATCAAACATTATTACCCTATGTGCATATATGATTATATGACCAGTGTGATTCTGCTTCATGTACAACCAGAAGAATGATGAGTTATACTCCATTTATGTGTGATGTGTCAAAATTCATTCTACTCTCAAGTATAGCTAATTAGAACAAATTAGAAAAACAAAAAAATTGACTATATATTATTTGATTCTCAGTCACAAAATGGGAAAAAAGGAAGGTAAGTAACATATAATCCTGTTCCTTTAACTTTTCCATGTGAGCACTGCATTTAATTGAATAGGTATTGGATTTGGTTGAATGTGGCATATGTACAAAAAGTGATATATATATATATATATATATATATATATATATATATATAGTATAGATTATATTATATACCAACTCCATCAGTCCTCAGATTGAGAAATGGTGATAGGATGTCATCCAGTTCCTAAGGGAATTCTCAGCAACTGAGAGATTCCAGGACTGGGATTTGTCCCACTCGCCCTTGAAGCCACAGTGTCCCTGCTTGAGGCCAGGACTGCTTGCCCACAGCGCTGCAAATCTGGGTGCAGTGGGTGGTCCTGCCTGCATGAGGAGCCTGGGAGACTCTGAAGGCCAGGTTTTTCCTGGTCCTTCCACACCTAGTGATTCACTGACCATAGCCCTGTTGAGTTGGGGGTTGGACAGGCAGAGTGGTTGTCAGTCCCTGCAGAGTAAGAGACTGAACCTCTCCAGTGGCATCTCCATCAGGGACACAGTGGGCAGCCCCCTCTTAGTCACACACCCTGGTGCCAGCAGCACCTGCAGCCTCTGCGTCTGGATAAAGGAGACATGGAGCCTCAGCCTGGCAGCAGGAGGAGCAGCTATGGAGTGGTGATGGATTCCCTGGGAGAGTGTTCTGGGGCTGCTTAAATGAAATACGTGGATTGTCCCATCCTCTTGTCTCCACTTGTGAGCTCACACAGTAGCAGCCTCTGCAGAGCTCCCCTCAGTGTGTCCGGTTTCTTCCTATGTCAACTCCCAAAAAAGTGAGCCAGGAACTTTAGAACATGGGCACCCATTTGTCTTACTCTGCATCCACCCCCGCCAACAAATCTCACATTTCTCCTCTTCCTCTTAGTATCCTTTCAACTCCTTCTTCCTGTAAACTGGATTCTGTTGCAAAAGGTTCTCATTCTCCCCACATCTCCTCACAATGGTGGGGCACTCACACTCATCCCAGTCAAAACATTCCTGAACTATCCAGTCCTCGCTGTGCCCTGATATTGACGGTGAGGAAGAGAAAGTGATGCTGCTGCACATTTTGAACCTGCAGAGAGTGGGTGCACTGCCCTCCCTCCACCTGACAGATGACAGAACTTTGTCTCCTGGCTCCAGGTTGTGCCTGTGAGAGTTCAACCCCCACCCTGTGCCCTGTCCTCCTGCCTTCTGCCATGTGCAGACACAGCAAGAATGCCCTCAGCAGTCCAATGCTCAGCACCTGGATCTGGGACTCCATGGTCTCCAGGGCTGTGAGAAAGGAATTTCTCTTCCTCTTAGATGACCATCCCCAGGTAATTTGTTGCAGAGCAGAAAGAGTCTAGGCAGAAATACACACTAATTCCAAATAAGATCTCCTGGGCTTGTTGCCCAAGAGGTCATCACCAATCAGAGCCCAAGTCTAGATGTTTGGGTGACAAGGGGAGAATGAGCTCATCTCCTGGCAAAGGTCAACTTTCCATGTAGGGCTAGAAAAGGTGGTAACGTAGCACACTCAAAGTTCATGGAATCAGATCTCTTGACACAAGGTCATTAATATATGAAAAATGTAAAGAGACTTGCATTCAGACATATATTTTTGAACCTCCCCAGGTTCAAAAAAAGCAGCAGTTCTCCAGCTATCATAGAGACCTGCTCCCATAGTGTCCTACCTTCAGTGTGTGACTGTCTAGTGGTCATCCCATTCACTTCTCAAGACAAAGATGCTCTCCAGAATCCAACCATATGAAACAGAAACATAAACACTGTGTGGCTACAGGGTGCCTTTGCCATTGCTCCTACCTCTGAGTCCATGCTGTGTGGACAGCATCTTCTTGCCCTGACTTCCATGTTGTCAGGCCTTCCCTGGGTTCTGTGCAATCAGAAGGTAGTTTTGGGTTCTATGCCTCTGATTTGGAACCTCTTCAGCGAGATCCACAGGATGTTCTAAAAGAACATAGAGTAAGTGTCAGTACATGGGTCTGGCTGAAGATTTCTCAGGCAGCAGTGTATGGACACAGGGCTGGAGTGGTTGGAGGTGGTTGAAAAACAGCCAGAGATAGAGTTGCTGCTAGGACATGATCTATGGTGGACAAGGAAATGTAAAGGCATGGATCAGTAGTGCATGAGAAGGAGAGCCTTGGCTTCTCCAGCTAAAGCCCTGCTAATCAACGTGGGATGGTGAATTTACCAATGGGTTAAAACATGATAAATGCACTGTACAATTTGACAGCAGCATCTTTTTTTTCATGATTTATTTTTTTTAATTTTTTTAATTTTTTTTATTATTAGTTGTTCAAAACATTACAAACCTCTTGACATATCATATTTCATACATTTGATTCAAGCAGATTATGCATCTTACCACTCCTCCTGCCCATTGTGGAGTCCTGTCAATTCCCCGCTGTTCTCTTTCAACATTTCATGATCATTTGGCTTCCTTGTATCTCCATCTGCTTCTATTGTATCAATCATCTCTTCTAGGAGAGCTTTAAAATTCTTGAAAGAGGTGCAATGTCCAGTGCTCTCCTTGGTGGGACGGCTGGTGCACTACTGGCTATGTTGCCTACTGACCTGAGGCCCTAGACGCTGGCACAGACCCGGCTGGCAAGGCATGCATTGTCTACCATGGTCTTCTGCCTTGCCACTGAGGTATCCGGGAGGCTGGTCCCCAGCAGGATGGCGGTGCTGCTGGGGCTGCCCTCTACCTATGCATGGGCTGCCTGTGGCGTGGAGGGCGCAGCTCTGGCTGCGCGTTCAGCCCAGAGCCAGGAGGTGTGCAAAGGCGGATATACTGGGGCCGCCCTTTTCGCTGGAGGCTGCTGTGCGAAGTTGGTGGCCGCTCCCAGAACTCTGGGGGCCTTCTGCCCACTGGGGAGCCGGCTGCTTGGCGAGAGCTCCCGGCCATCCCGAGGGTGGCAGGCTGGTGGCTTGCAGGAGGCGCCGCTAGTACCCGCAGCAGGCAGGGACGTCTCATGGAGACCTGCGTCCTTCTGACCGTTGGTCCCAGTGGTGCCAGTTGATGGGGACTGAATGCCGCGGTCCCCCTCCCCTCAACTGGCCTGCCGCCCGAGGCGCCCCGAGCTGGGTAGTGGCGGCGGTTGAGCGCGTGAGTGGGTATGCACCCACATGTACGTGCCCTCTCCAGCTAGGGATTTGTAGCTTTCCATGGCGCACCTGTCTCTTCCTACATTCTGCAGCCACAGTAGCTGGTGCTATGGAGATGGCCAGTTCCTGGTCTATGTGCCTAGCACCCACATGTGTTCCATGCTTTCTGTCTAGCCTATCTTACACGAGACCCTAATTGGCCCCAAGCCTCAGCCCACAGTCCCCCATAAGGCAGAGGAGACAGTGTAGCCAGTGGTTGGGCCAAATAGACTGACTTCCCTGGCTAGGCTGAGGTGCACACCTTGGTGCTTCCCCTACTGGCCAGTTCTCCCATGGCCAATGGCAGAGCACAGATCCTGGGGGCTACACTTTGGTGGGCAGCAGGGGCTCTGGCAGCATGAGAGGCAGGGGCAGGTGCATCCTGGCGCCCATGAACAGTGAGTACAGCTCAGTGTCTGTGGCGTGGCCGCTGAACCAGATGTACCACCATCACCACTACCACCAACACTGAGTCCATACTTGCCCTACATGGGTGGGCCACTGATACCAGCCTGGCCACCTGGAGGCCCTACTCCTGGGACCTGAGGAACCTAGTGAAGACTTGCTAGAGAATCTGGCAGAGAGCCCCTAGTGTGTGAATTATGGCTTCACCATGATGCTGCTGTGGCAACTGGAGGACCCTGGCCTAACCTGTGCAAAGCCCATGGCTTTTACAACAAGCTGAATGCCCTTAGCTGGCCCCTCATCAGCCAGAAGCACATACCTTCGTCATGGAGGATTCCACTGTCCTGTGCCAAATGGCACACCATAACCAAAAGAAACCCTGAGGGTGAAACTATGTGTGCTACTTTTGGAATCTACTTGAAACCCATGGGGTGTCTTGACCACATGCTATGAAAAAAGGAGTTCAACCAGGAAACAAAAACCTAAAGACCTAAATAAGTCAAAGACTTGCTCTGCTAATAACAATAATTGCATTTCTTCCACCTCTTCTAAGAGGATTGCAGCAAAAATACTTCTTCTCCAACACATCCAACAGCCTCAGGTGCAGGTGCCCCAGTGATGGGTTATGCAGGAGGGGCACCAACCCCAGAACAGCAAGCTCAGGTATTCCAGTCAAGATGGGCGGGCTCTACATAGTCTGGCCTTGCTTGCTGGTGTCGCATCCTCAGAGCAACAGGATTTCAGGTATGCTCTGGCCCTGGCCTGAGCCCCTGCTGCCAGGAGGCAGGGAGAACACCACTGAAGAAGTCCTTGCACCTCTTATGTCTGATTTTGTCCAGTAGCCCTGATAGTAGCGAATACCAATAGAATATTGCTCTAAGGTGATTTCTGTGCCTTTGACTCTAAAAGAGATGTGTTTCCCCAGGAGGCTTGCTGAAGAGTAAGAAAAGATGAGGCTTCACCAGAGAAGGGCCAGTACAACAGGAATGTGGCCAGCTCCATCTAGCCAGGGTCACCCCCAGCCAGTCTGCCTCTGGGTTGGTTCCTGCACTGCTTGCAGAAACTGGGAATGGGACAAGGGCCTTGCCTGCTAAGGAAGATGGAAAGAGATTCTTTGAAACAAGTTTCATGTGTATAACCTCAAATCTTGTGGTTCTTCTGATTGATTTTGGTTATTCCAGAATTTTACATACCTGTTTCATATGCAGATTTCACAAGCATTCATAGAAAAGACCATTGAAGGCCACTTGGGACACATCTTGGAAACTGAGTGAGTTCCTGGATCTCTTGTGAAATTATTTCACAGTTTCAAGATTGCATAGATACTCTAACATACACTGTGACTGAAGTTTCTCCAAGTTCATCTTGTCTGACTGATCTGAGATCAGCTAGAATTTGAACACAGGGTGGCAAATAAGATTTTTTTCTTCCATGTATACAATAGTTTTTAAAAAGTGAAATTTGCATTGCAGAAATCTGTGTTACATTATTTGCATAAGATTTAAGAACGGTTTTATAATGAATGAAAACCTTTTTACATTAATAGTTCTTTCAATCATGTAAAAGAAAAATGTTAACTTAGACATTGTTATACTTCTTTTACATTTACATCTCCTTTCTATATTTCCAATTGTTTAAGAAAACCATTTCAAGAAAAAAAATCTTCTCTCAGGAAAATTGCCATTTTCCATTTATTAAGAATTTTTATAGAAGAACACCAATATATGCTCTTTCTTGTACAGTGGAATATATGCTGGAAAAATTGCAACAAAACATTACTACAAAACATTACTACCTAATGAATAGCATTTGTAAACATTCTAGACACCTGTAAACATGCTGCTTAATTCTGTATAGTATGAGTAACCCACAGGTTGGTTTACATTAAATTTTTAAAATGGGATGTCATATGGAAAACAATTTTACTAGAGTTTTAAAAATAAAATGAGTATCATTTTGTCATCTGAAAAAAAAGAAAAGCAATTTTTGTGGGAGTCATTTTTTTTTTGTTACTGTGACCCAAATACCTGAAAAAAAATTTAGAGGAGGAAAAGTAATTTTCATAGTTACAGAGGATTCAGTCCATGGTCAGTTGGCTTTGAGCCTGAGCAGAGGTAGAAGATTATGGTGGAAGGACATGACAGAGGAAAGCTCCCCAGTTCATGACAGCAGGAAAGCAGAGAGAGAGAGAGAGAGAGAGAGAGAGAGAGAGAGAGAGAGAGAGAGAGAGAGAGCAAACTCATAGAGAGAAAATATAACCCCTAAGGGCATTCCCTCAGTGACCTCTATCCTCCTGAGTCACATCACCTGCTGGCAGTTACCACCTAGTACCTTAGTTCTCTCAAATGATTAAGCCATCAGTATTATTGCCCTGTTAGGACACAGCTCTCATGATCTAATCACTTCATTGTAAGCATTGCTGTAGTGTCTCACATGAGCTTTGGGGGACAACTCATACCCAAAGCACAACCCATTTTAATTGCTGAATAGTAAGAATATTTTGCCTGTGTCTAAGTCGGTTGATCATCACCAAAACATACAGGGAGAAATTCTGCCCATCTTTGGCCTGGTGAAACTTCTTTCCAATACTCCTATGGAAGCTCCCTCAGATACATCCAGGACATCAACACTTCAGATAATATTAACAACCAGTTAGGCCCCAACTCAAGTTACACTTCCAAGGCAGTAGCATCAGGAACCATGATTTACTGAATGCAGCAGTTGCTTCTGTGCAACTGAAGTTTTTGAAGCACAGCTGAATTTTTACTTTATGTTTATCAAAATATGAGAGTTGCTTGCTGTTTCAAGTCCCACACTGCCTTTGTCTTAGGGATGGTGCTGTACCTTCATACTTCACTCCACCATCAATTAATGCTAGAGCACCCAGCACTGGAGCTATCTAAGGCTCAACTGCAACAAGCAGTAATGAGTTAAGTTTGAACAATTTTCAAACACAACAGCCATGTTGTGTTTGAAAATTGTTCAAACTTAACATCAAAACTGATCTGGCTGGAGGGTCGTGCAACATCCTCAAAAGTTCAATCAAGCACATGAATGCCTTCTTTCTCTACAAGAGGAGTGTCCTTGGTGGCTTCACATATGCTTACTCTTAGGGTAACACCACACTTCTTCACTTCCTCTGTAAATGTGTAGGGAACTGAGGAAGAGGTTTTCCACTTGAAGACTGTGATGTCATCATGAAGTGGTTCCACACAGGTGGCATTGGTGTTGGTGGCTGCAAGGCAGGGGTGACTGTGTTATTACTGGGTGGTGGCAGCGGTGATGGAGGCCACAGTGGGACGCTAGATTCTCATGCAGTAAGCAGACCTTGGAAAGTGTTTCCCAGAGAAGGCCCCCAGTCAAGGAACCAACATGCATGCCAAGTCCAAAATTATGCTTTTAGCAGTTTTTGTCAGTTATAAGTTACATGAGCCAGGTGGGGTGGTGTGCACTCCTATAGTCCCAGCTATTTTTGAGGCTGAGGGAGGAGGAGAATAAATTTGAGGTCAGATGTAGGCGATTTAGCAAGAATGTGTCTCAAAATAAACAATAAAGAGGGCCAGGGATAAAGGACACTGGTAAAGTGTCCCTATGTTTTATCCTCAGTTTTGAAAAAGTAAAAAGTAATTTTGGGCAGGTTGGTACATGCATGTAATCCCAGCTACTGGGGAAACAAACAAGCAGAAGGATTGCACGTTTGAAGCCAGGCTTTGGAATTTAGCAATTCAGCAAGGAATTGTCTCAAATAAGAAAAGGGCAGTATATGTGCCTATTAGGAAATTGGTAAATGGTTGAATCAACAAGTGTTGTCAGGATACTCACGAATTATTATCCTGAATCACACACTCTAAGGGTGGTAGGAAGAGAATGTGGCATGCAGTTCGGGGGCTACAACCAGATCTCTTATTTGCATCTATGATTGTTGCTTGGGGTCCCTTGTGCATGGTGAGATAACACTGCTTCTGACATAGATATCACCAGGTCATATCTGGGCACATATTATTATTGTATTAGCACAGATTGAGAGACTCCAGGAGCAGAGGCCATTCCTCCCACTCAGCTCAAAGCATACTAACCATCTATGACTTTTTTCCAAATACAACATTAAATCTCTGAAAACAGGGAGTTGCTCTGTTGGTACCTTTCTGGTAAAGACAAACTTGCAACACAATAACTCTGCATACAAAAAAGTCCTGGATTTTTAAATTTAATGGTCAAGGAATTCCTTTTCATGTGCATTTGACCCCCCAAAAGGACAGGTGAAACTCTTCCAAAAAGTATGCAGATGTCCCGTCTGCCTTGAATATCTTAAATACCCATGTGCCTGAAGTGTGGATGCATCTACTTCCTCATTCCCTGCAGAAGGATTTTGGTGGGGAGGTATTCTGGTGTCTCCTCTGACCTGTGATCTCTAGGAATAAGGATATCATTGCCAGTCTGCAGTTGGAAGGGCTGCTTTCGAAGATGGAGGAAAGGGAGGCTCAGGTACAAGTTGCTCTGCAGGTGAACCCAACATCGCAGAAGTTCCACTTGATATCCTCAGGGATTAGATATGAAGGTGGGCATGAGGGGGCATGAAATGAAGCTCCTCTCAAGAAGCAGCAGTTCTGCAGTCTAGGGACACTGAGGCACTAGGAAGGAAGTATATCAAGCATTGTATACCCTGTCACCTTGCCCCCACAGGACCATGAAAAATCACCTGTGCATTTGACTGTGCATTCCTTATGGGGACTAGGTGTAGTTTGGCTCCTGAAATTTTGATGTCATGGTGCCATTGATGGTTCTCAGTCCTGTTAACACATAGTATCACCGTGTGATCTTGAACATAAATACTGATATCTTGGTATTGGTTTAGACAGGGGATTCTCCACACTTAGTGTACTGCGATTGCCTGAGGTCACTGGTAGGGAGAAGAGTCTAAACTGGGTAAGTCATCCAATATACTGCAGGCTGTGAACCACACTTAGAGAATCAAACACAGAGACCTAAATCTGAACTTCTTTGTGGATGAGACATCCAAAAGTCTGCCATGAAAATTTCTCAGTACCTACAGAACACACCAGTGTGGCAAGGAATTTTCTTCCTGTGTAGATCATTTGATTTGGGACTTTGCAGTGAAAGTTCAGAATAGGGCTTTATATTCCCTGTGGGCTGAACTCTCTATTTCCTTTTCATAGTGACTATGACCTTGTTGACAAATACACATATGATAATGCTCAATTTCTTTCTTTATTTTTATTTTATTTTTTTTTGGTACCAGGAATTGAACTCAGGGGCACTCAACCACTGAGTCACATCTCCAGCCCTCTTTTTATTTTATTTAAAGACAAGGTCTCACTGAGTTGCTAAGCACCTCATTTTTGCTGAGGCTGGATTTGAACTCACTATGCTCCTGCCTCAGCCTCCTGAATTGCTGGGATTATAGGTATCCACCACCATGTCCAGCATAAATCTCAACTTCTAAAGCAGGCACAGGAAGAGATTAGAAGCACTAACTAATAGTAAAATCACATAGTAACAACAATACACTATGATAAACTTAATCTGAATGCAGTCCTTCTCTCTGAGAATAAGACAAGTAATATTTTTGTAGCTCTGCTGATCACAGGTAACTGAAGCCATGGAAAGCAAAGCTGTGGGAAAGGGAGAACTGCTGTATGTTTCTCATTCTTGCTTTGTATTCCACCTGAAACACAGTACATACATAATATTCCTGTGATGTAAATATGAAATAGGCCAGTTGGCTCATCTCATGGACTCTTTTTATTAATAAACCATTTATTAGGTGATGTGCCCTAGAGAAAACCTTGCTGTAGTGGGATTGGGTGATCAAACTGAAATGTGGGTTTTCTGTGTGTTTTGGCCCCAGTGATGGAATAAAAGTAGGATCAACCATGGCTGAAACAGGGTATTCACAGGATTGGGTCCCCTGCTCTGCTCTTCTTCACCAGCTGAAAACCTCCAGTGAAGCTGAGGGAGCCTTCCATTAGGGGCAGGAGCTCAAATAGTGGGTCTCGAGTTGACAATGAGATGTTCTCTGGGCCAGCGTCCCTTGTTTTCACCAGTTCATGGTGGAAGCAGCTCAGCTCTCTCTCTCTCTTCAAGACAGAAGTAATAAATAGATAATTAAACCATCTTCAAGAGGCTTTCTTGGGGCCTATGCTGCAGCAAAAGTGAGCAGTGCAAGGGACAGAGGTGTCAGACTAGCACAATAAGCATAAAAGTCATTGTTCATTTATGGACAAAAGGGTGGGTGCAGGAAGGAAGCCAGGCACCAGCCTGCTGAACCCCATTTGCACTTTCATGGCAGTCTGCACAGGCTTATTGTGCTCCCCCATCTTGGCTGTCATGTATGGGAGAGGAGTTCCTCAAAGAAAAGAATTTGGACATCAGAAGTACTTGCGTGGGGACATATAGAATACCTGTGGTCTAGCAAATGTCCTCAGTGCCCATGACTATTGAAGTGGCCAAGCAGAGTCCTCTGGGAAACCAAGACACCTGAAAGGGCCTAATCATGGCCTAGTAGAAGCAGCAGTGGTGGTGTGGTAGGGCAAGCTTTTCACAGACATCATAGATAACATAGTCCCAAAGCTGTGGGCAAGTGTCCTATCAGGAATGCATGAGTGGCACCAACTGCCACAATCCTTTCATACCAGGGATGCAAAGGGGTGACAGCAGCAGCTTGACTACCTGTCTATGTGATAGGGTTATTGGCAACTGTCAGTTGAGTCTAAGGATCACTGTAACTGACTGTTGAACAAATATTGATAAAACATTTGCAAAACATGTACAAAAATTTGGTCTCTGCCATATGAAAAAAATCTAAGCCCAAATATTTGGCATTGACCTAAACAGACACCCATCCCTCCCTTTCCCATCATTCCTGAGGGGCTGGGGCTTCGTCCCTGTATTTCAGGCCCTGTGGCCTCACCTCTCATCCTTAGGCTGCCTCCTCACTTTTGTCCTCTCAAGGGGGAGCATATAGGTCACTGCAGCACAGGGTCCTGCAAAGGTCATAGCCAGGTTGTAGTGGCAGTGATGCATCAGGCAGCAGGGACACCAGACTACCACCCCCTGTGTGGCTCCTAGGAGAGCATGTCCCTGTACTGGTCCACAGTGTAAGTAGCCAATGTGTTTGTTACAAAGTCAGAATTGTGTTTTTTTCCAGTTCTTCATTATCAAATACATTCAGGCTGAACTGTCTTTGTGTTTGGATACGGAGTAACCAAGGAATCTAGCAACAATGAAACATCAAACTATCCATTGAAAACTGAAACACAGTTTACCCAGTCACATTTCATTAGATTGTGTTCCCATAGTGTCACTCCAGGGACCGTTCTTATTGCTCTCAGTCTGGGTTCCGTGGAATCTTGTCATCACAGGTGAAAAAGTCCAATATTAGGTGTTACAGTTTCAAAATAAGGTGTCCATCATAAGCTCATGTGTGAGACAATGCAAGAAAGTTTTGATGTAAGTGGATTGGGATATGAGAGCCTTAAACCAATCTGTTCCTTAATCCACTGATATGGATTAACAGGGCGGGTAACTGTAAACAGAAAAGAGTAGGTTAGAAGAAGTAGATGACTAGGGGGATGGCTTTGGGGTTTAAATTTTGAAATTGGTGAGTTTGCTCTCTGCTTCCTGGTGGCCAAATATTGAATTGGAAACTTCCCCCATACTCTTCTGTCCGCTATTATGTTTTGCCTCATTTTGGGACCAGAGGTGTGGAGTCAGTTATCTATAGACTGATCTCTCAAACTGTGAGCCAAATAAACTTTTCCTCCTCTAATCTTGTCAGATCTTTTGGTGATAATAAAAAAAAGAATAAATAAAGCTGACTAGAATAGAAATTGGTACCACAAGGGAAGTTCCTTATTTTTATGAGTCTGACCACATTGTTCAGGAACTTCTGGTGATTTGGGGTATTTGGTGTAGGAATTTTGAAACTTTTAGAGATGTGAGGTGGGAAAGAATTGAACATTGCAAGTGGAATTTATTGTGTCACTCTGGTGGAGGCACAGAAGACCAGAATGGTGACAGTATTGTCCATGGGAAAGGCTGTGCTCCTGAGATTGCAGCAGAAGAGGACACCAATGCAAATGCAAATAGAGGCCATTCTTGCTACATTCTGGCATAGAGATTATCTATATTTTGCACATGTTCTGTCACTGTTTGTGTGGCTGAATTTAGAGGTGATGTGCTCATTACTCTGCTGGAGGAAATTTCAAGGCAACCCAGCATTCAGCCCATTGTATGGATATGGCCACCAAACTTTTTCCAGGTTTACTGTGATCATGAGGAGTAGAAATGAGAGGGTAAATGAAGTTTGGAAAGAAAAGTCAGAGTAAAACTGGGTCTTAGGAAGATGTGGTTGTTAAATCATTATAGTCACTACAGAGATGCTAAACAGTTTACTCTGAGACAATAGGAGATATGGCTTGTGAATCTCAGGAAGTTTCAAGACCCCCCAGATCACTGCTCCACTGCTCCAGGACAAGGGCTTGAACTCAACTTAGTGCCTTTGTCCTGTAGATTTTGTATTTCTTTCTCTTTCTTATACTTTTGGGTATCATATAGCATGATGAATATCTCTTCAGGCAATGCTTATATGGGGTCTCATATGCTTCCTGTACATGGATGTCCACATCTTTCCCAAGATGAGGAGAGTTTTTTTGCTATGACTTCAATGAATGCGTTTTCGATGTCCTCACCTTGACTCTCCTCATATTCAGGTGTTCTGAAAATGTAGACATTTGTGCATTTAATGGTGTATGAAGAGCTCAAATATTCCCTCATGTTTTCTATTTCATTTCTCTTCTTTGTCTCAAGAGAGCTGCCTTCAAGGTTTAATTTAT
This sequence comes from Marmota monax, assembly GCF_021218885.2. Taxonomy (NCBI): domain Eukaryota; kingdom Metazoa; phylum Chordata; class Mammalia; order Rodentia; family Sciuridae; genus Marmota; species Marmota monax. The sequence continues at coordinate 138,167 of NW_026692479.1, read as the reverse complement.
TTGTTTTGTTTTGTTTTGCTTGATGTACTCTGTTGTTGGGGATTTCTAATGCATTTGTGTGTGTGAGTTGTGATCAATATTGTACATAATCTATACCAAATAATTTCTTTTTTTCAGGATATATTAACAGGAAAGTTTTGGAGCTTATTAGGCTGTATAATATGCAAGTTTTATATTTTAATATTTAAAATGTCTTTTGGAACTAATCCCATGACCCATGCTGCATGGTTTTATAAAATGCATTTCGGATATATCTAGGTATGTGTGGTAAAATTTTATGCCATAATGCTATAAGTCAGTGTCCATGAGTAATGAACTGCAGTCAGGGAGAGAATTTGTTATAATTAAGAATCATTCATAATAGGTCAATGGAAAAGTACAGTTACAGAGTCAAACATAGAGGGACAATTGGTTTTGAAGAATGAATGGTACAAAGGAAGTTCAGTGGAGGAAGGGGAGAGTTTTTGAGAAGTGTTTCTGTACACAGGTAGTATGTGGGGATGGTATATAGAAAACCATTCTCAAAATATAGGAATTTGTCTTCTATTTGATAGGTCAAGAGCCCAAATTCAAAACATATATCTATAAAATTTCTATGGGTCTAAATGTGGGACAAAGTCCTTTTGCTCTTGGGTGAGATGAAGATTACCTACAGACAGTATCATCCCAAGAACAAGAAAGGAGCAAAAATGGCATCTGAGATGACAAAGAGATATTTGACGATATCTCTGTAAGAATGAAAAAGCAGGACAGAGATTGATAGAAATGTTTGCAAATCATATAAAAATGTTCTATACCATATGAAACAATCCAAGCCCAAATGTTAGAAAATTAAAATAAAATAGAAAGCAATGGCAAAATACTTTGAAAAGAGATATCATTAAGAAAGTCATACACACATCAAATAATCACATGAAAGTTTACTTATCAAAATCAAATCATTATCATAGTAAAATTTGAGACCACAAGAGGACACAATAGCATAGCAGTTGAAGGGCTAAATCTTAAATGTCTGACTATATAAAATGTTGGTGAGAAAGTGTAGGAAATAAAACACTTCTGCACCATTAGTGGCTTGGTACAATCCCTCTGAGAGCAGAAAATCCAGCCACTTAAAATTAAAACCTACTTCTAGCTTATGACATAGGCTTGTATTCCTTTGTATATTCTTATAATATCTTTCAAGAGACATTCACACTTGCTTTACATTTACTAACTTAAAACCACAACATAGATATCCACGAATAGCTCGGTGATCAACTTGCCTTGGTACACTCCTACAATCAATACTATACAGAAAAACACACGCGTGGGTCACTGACACAAACAAAAACATGGTCTTCCTCTCAAAATCATAGTTGTTGAAGGAAGACAAACAGATCACTTTGTTTATACTCATTTTCATACATTTCAAAAAGTATTGACACATCTGTAGTCGTGGAGATCAGATGCACAGCATCCTGGGGATGTGGAGGTGTAGCGTGGACAAAGATGGAGGGCAGGCCACAGGAAGGAGCATGAGGAATTGATATAATTGCACAACCATGGAATATAACTTGAGCCAATTCAGTTCACAGTATTTTGCTTTTCTTATACTCCTTTTCTCCCATGATCCCTTTCCTGTATTTTATTGATGTTTCTTTGGTTTATTTATCATTTTTAGTACCTTGTGGATTTGAATGAAAGTGATATTCACTGTGGAGTATTAATATATGTACATAGTAAGTTTGGTCAGAATCATTCCACTGTTCTTCTCTCATTTCTCTTCCCTCCCCTCAATCTTCATCCTCTGTTCCACTGATTTCTCTTCTATTTTCATGGAACACTCTCCAACCACAATTTTTCTTTTCTTCTCTTTTCTCCTTACTTTGGTTCAGCTTGTGAACCAACTTTTGGTTCAGCTTTTTTCACTTAGCAAGATGATCTCCAGTTCCAACCATTTACTGCCAAATGCCATAGTTTCATTCTTATTTATGGCTGAGTAATAATCCATAGTATGTATAATGTGTGTGTGAGTGTATGAGTGTATATATATATATATATATATATATATATATATATATATATATATATCACATTTTCCTTATCAATTGATTTGTTCACAGGTACCTAGGTTGGTTCCATAGCTAACTAATGGGAGTAGTCCTTCTATAAATATATTGTGCTTGAACCCCACAGTATGCTGATTTTAGTTCCTTTGGTTATACATCAAAGAGTGGGAGAGCTGGTTGATATGGTTTTTCCTTTCTAGTTTTGTGAGGAAGCTCTATACTGCCTTCCAGAAAAGATGCACTACTTAGCAACATCAACAAATTATATATCTGTTTACTGTGTCTTTAAAAAAGTAGGGACAGTAGTGTTTGCACCAAAGGATATCACTTAAGAATACAGACATTGTGTCTGTTAGTTGGCATTCCTCTAGTGTCTTCCCACAGACTTCCATAAAGGTGGCTGCTACATATACTTTTCCCTGGGACCAAATTCTTGTGCAATTTTGGGGTCCATACATTGCCACCCACACATGCCACTTCTTTCTCCACCATTTAGTCAAAGAACTAGAAAGATGCATGAACAGAGACAGATGAACTAGAAAAAAGAGGATTGTATGGATATCATTGGGGAAAGAGGATGGCTACTGAGGCAAACAGGTGAGGAAAAGGGAGCCCCTGTCACTAGCAGAGTACACTCTAACCAAGTCCAAGGCCAGGGAAAATGGACCAGAGCTTTGTTCAGCCAAGGTAGCTGACAAGCCATGTGGGTCAAGCTGAGTATCTACAAAGTTCTCCTCTGTGCTTCACACTGGTCTGCCTTAGATCCAGCCTGGTTGCAAGAGGGGCCCAGAATCGGACCTAGATGCTGGTGTGGTTATGCTAAACCCATAGTTCCATCCACCTTTAGGAGCCCCAGTTCCCACGAGCCCCACTGGGCCAGGAATTGTGCTAGCAAAGATTGAAGTGCTATCTCTGGAGCTTGTCATCCTGCTGGCATGTCCCAAGTCCGACCTTTTGGCTATGCCCATGTGCATAACACCTAGGTTGTCAGGTTGTGGACTAGTATGCAAAATGGATTCCACAGTGATGTGATACCCACAGGTCCTGGCTGTATTATGCTGTCACTCAGCTGTTACCTGCAAGAAAGCTTTTGCCCACAGCCGGGGCTTGGCTTCCTGTGTTACCCAAAGAGAAAGAGTTGTGCAGTCAGTCACTGCCACCAACAGCCCTAGTTGTAATCCATAGTATGTATAATGTGTGTGTGTTGGGGGTGCTGATGGGTGGTTTCAGCATTACTAGGATGCTGGAGAGTAGATCTGGGTCCCTGCATCAGCTATACATGTCAACTTGTAGATGAAGGGAGAGAGGCAATGCTGCCACTGGGTAAGAGGTTCCATAACCAGCGAGCAACCTGTCGTATGGGCTGTAGTTGTTCTGGGAGACAAGAGGGGACTGGAAGATGACAGCCTTAAATGATGGGTGGTATCCATAGCACCATCGATGACAGACTTAATGTTGATCATATAGAGTCTCTGTCATCTAGGAATGCGTCCACTGCATGATCCATAACTTGGAATAAAATGAGCAGAGGGGTGTTGTAGAGAGGCTCTCCTTAGTTCCTCATGAGGGTTTTCAGATGTGGGTTGAAGAGTGATGTGTGGAACAAAGGGATACTTATACTTTATACTCCCCATAGGAGTTAGGAAAGGAGACCCTAAAAGTAGGTGGTCTGGTAGAGACTGGTCCATTTTCACCCTGCCTGTGATGAGTAGGATTATGGACCTGGGGGCATGGCAGAAGCTTCTTATTTAAGCCTGGGACAATTATGACAATCACTGCCATAGAAGAGGGTATAGTGTCCATGGCAGGGATCTCAGATGGACAGTTGGCTAGTTGGCTGCTGCGTCAGATGTGCAGATGCTTTGGCTCTAGAGGTGACAGATTTCCTTGCCAGAGTTAGAAGGCTGGCCAATGCTAACAGGTTTGCTGGTGGAAGGGATTAAAGGAGAGCTGGGAACGAAAAAAGAGAAGGAGGAAAATCCACACACTTGGTGGTTGGGGATTTCATTCTCAGGAGGCAGGTTGAGGGGAAAGGCTCCAGGATATGAGGTATGGGGAGGAGGGAAATGGGGTATGTGGCAGCTCTTGCCAAGTGAGTAGAGTGCTGATACTCACCAGCAAGGACACCCACACTGGGACTGGGCCTCAAGGGATCAAGAGGGTAGCAGGAGAAGACAAAGACAACCTCCTCATCAATAATTGGTGTGAGCGAATATAGGCAGACAGACAGGATCAGGGGAAGAAGCCTGGTTTGCCCATTGGTGGTGGCAAGAATAGCTGGGATCTGGGAGGCATCAGTGGGTGGAGCCATGGATCTAAAGTCCCTGCAGGGGCCACAAGTGGGGAGATAGAATTCAGAGTGGTGGTGCAGGCCATTGCAGTCTGTCTTACCCACCAAGGCCTCCATGTCATCCTCCATGATACTCTCTTTTTTGGAGACTGAAACTTCTTCTGCAGGGTCCTAAGTCTTCCTCCATTGGAACAATAGGACATTTAGGAGGTGTGGCAGCTCACCTCAATGCCACTGGCAGTGGTAGCTAAAGGGTCATTTGTGGGGGCCTGTTTCTATTGGGAGGCTTCCTTCTAGCAGCAATGAGTGGAAGATATCTCACTATTGAGTTAGTTGAAGACTTTCCCCTCCACCCCTCTCCAGATTCCTGGGAGCCTAGAGAACTGGGCAGAAGGTCTTCATCCAACCCTTCCTTTATCCACTTCTCTGGAGGCATGGAGCAGTCTGGGGCTGCCCAGGGTGAACTGCTGCCTCTGCATCAGGCTGCACCAAAGTCAGCACACCTGCAACAGGGCTGTGCCATCTGGGGCAGCAAGGCTGTCAGAGAAGTTCACTGGAGGCACCTGGTCCCTCTCTTGTATATTGTTTCATTCTTCATACCTAGGAGTAGGCTGGACACAGCAAGGTCTTCCTGGGTCTCTAGAGGCTTGGAGGGTGCTACTCCTCCATTGCTAGGGACACCATTTCCAAATTGTCCTGCATTTCTATTCATTGTTTTCTTCCTATTCCTCCATTCTCCTTCTCCTCTTGCAAGTTTCTGTCCTGTGCCACCACAGCCACTTCCACTGCTGCTGCCATCAGTTCCTCTGGCTTTTCTTGGGCCCTCACTTCTTTGCTTTCCCAAGGAAAATGGAGGTATGTGACCCAGTGTCCTGAAGTGCACAGCATGATGGACCTGTTTCAGTGGTGAAGGCAGGACAAAAGGTCTAGGCTTGGGAGGAGGTTCCTGAGGTTCTGGAGGGTCAGAACCTTCCCTTGTTACCAGTGGACAGTGTGTGCTTTTCTCTGTGTCCCCAATAGGAGGGAGGCGGGAGGATCCACATAGAAAAGTGCACCGCTTGCAGGAGAGGGCCTCTGTAGCAGCCAGCTGAGTAACACACAAAATGACAGGTTTTTTGGTGGAAGTGGTAGATGCTGGGGCAGCAGGGTGATCCTGCCTAGGAGCTGGAGGCTGGCAGGTTGGGCCAATGGGTGGGCAATAGCTGAGAGGGCCTGTTGGTCCACAACAGCACTTGCTGAGGAGACTGCCCTTTCAGAGCACTTGGTGGGGTGCTATTCTAGAGAGGAGTGAAGAGATGGAGGCAGCTGGGCTAGGACACGGACAATTTCTGTTGCCCAAATGCACATTGAGTCCAGTTCTTCTGATGTATGGCTGGAACAGGGGACAAGAAAGGGCCTGCAGGGATCTGGTGGGGAAGAATGGTTGGTGAAGAGAAAGTCCCCAGGGCAAAAGGCTAGGCCCGCTATCCAGTGCTGGGCTGCACTTCTTAGTTACTGGGGACTCTCCACTTCCTCACTGGTGTGTGGTGCCATGGGGGCCACTATGTGTAGACTATGGGACTGCAGCCTGATCCCACAGTGATCTTCCGTCTTGGGTACCAGTTCCAAAAGCTCCTGATGCCAGGCCAGGGTGCTGTTTTGGGCACCCAATGCATGTGTGTCGTCAGCCCTCTCCTCAAGGGCATCGAGAGAGACAAGAAAGAGGTGTAGGGGTTACTGGGACATGGAAGAGTGGTGCGGGTGATGCTGAAAGCCCAACCTCCAGCAACTCAGATCCTGCCATGCCCCTCCAGCAACACCTCCAGTTCTTGGATTCTACCTTACATCTAGGGGCATCTTCCCACCAGGCTAGAGCCTGACCCGCTGCCCCTGGGCTTCTGAGGAGAGGGAGCCGTTCCCTCATTTAACAGCATGCTGCCACCAGCCCCACCCCTTCTTGCAGATTCCATTCACTTCCTTGAATTTTGTTAAGAGCATAGGAAGCCCCACATGCTCTCTGAGGTCAGTCAGACCACCTATAGTGGCCCAGCCAGGCCTTGGATTCAGAATGCTTTCTGTCATCAGTAATATTCTCCACTTGTCTTTTGGAGGCAAAGTAACATTCAGCTCATGATAGGTGATTCTTCTGATACTTGGGCTTTGTAGAAGTGATCATGTTGAGGTCAAATTTGTCAAGGCAAAATATTTCCAAAAGCCATCTTGATTACCAAATTAGAAAAATATTTTGTTAATGAAAATTTATACCTGGAAGGCTAGTTTGGGATGTTGGATTACTGCTCTGCTGCTGGAATGTTAGAGAGGTGCTCTTGGTCCCTGCACCCACTGTGCCCACCACATGAAAGTCAAGGGGCCTATGTCAATCATGCCACTGGATGGCAGATCCCTAGACTCATGATGCACATCAGAACATGGGCCAAAGTTGCTCTGGGAGGCAGTAAGAGACTGGAAGACGACTGCCTTGTACAGTGGGTGGGTACCTACAACATCATCTGTCCAGGCTTGGGAGATGCACAGGTGTGGGGGAGAAGGGGCAGTCTGAATGATGGTTCAGGCTTCCACAGCCATATTATTACCCTGCAAGGCCTCCATGGCATCCTCTGAGATCCAGCTCTTCTTCAGATCCAGAACCTTCTTCTGCAGGGTGCCTGGGTTTTCTTCCATAGAAACACAATAATGCTTAGGAGGTGGTGACCCTCTTCTCTGTACCACAGCAGCCTTGGTGCCATTGGCATGGGCCTATTCCTTTTTGTGGCCTCCCTCTAGCAGCTACACCTGGAAAGCAGCTCCCCAATCAGCCTGATTAAAGATTTTCAGCAGCACTACTTTCTTGCTCCTAGGAGCCTTGAGGGTGGGACAGATTTTCTTCTTTCAGGCATTTCTTTCCTCACTTTTATGGCAGTGTGGAGCAGCCTGGGGTTGGCTCAGGGAATACTGCTGCCTCTGTATCATCCTGAGAAAGAGTCAACCAACCAGCAGCAGGACTGTGCCAACTGGGGACAGCATGGCCATCCAAGGAGTAAGTAGCTCATGGGAGAAACCTGGGCCCCCACTTTTTTTTTCTTGCATAGCATAGCATTTAATTTTTTTGATCTTAAAAATGTTTTATTAGTGCATTATAGTTATTCACAATAATTAATAATAGTGGGGCTCGTTTTGACAAAAATCATACATGCATGGAGAATAATTTGCTCCATTTTAGTCCTCAGTGCTTACTCTATCTGTCCCTCCTCCCTCCCTCTGTTCCTCTTCCCCTCCTCTACTTGTATTCAACATATTTATTATATTAAATGGTGCTTTGTAGGCATACACAAAGGTGAAATTCATCATGGTATATTCATATATGAACATGGCATAATTCAGTCAATTTCATTTAACAGCTGCTTCTTTTCCTGTCTTTCTCCCTCATCCTCTATTTCCTTCTTATACTCCACTGATCTCCCTTCTATTTTCTTTTTTATTTGATAATTTTAGATACCCATGACAGTAGTGTATATTTTGTTGTATTATACATACATGGAGTGCAACTCATTCCAATTTGGATACGATTATTTTGGTGGTACATGATGTGAAGTTACAGTGGTCATGTATTCACATATAAGCATAGGCAAATATATCCAATTCATTCTACTGTCTTTCCTATACCCAACCCTCTCCCTTCCCTTCATTTCTTTTTACTTAATCCAATCAACCCCTATACTTCCCTTTCCTACCCTCTCTTGTCATGGATTAGCATTCACATATCTGAGAGAAAACATTTGGCCTTTGGTTTTTTTTTTTTTTTTTTTTTTTTGGAATTGGCTTACTTCACTTAGCATGATATTTTCCAGTTCCATCCATTTACTGGCAAATGCCACAATTTCATTCTTCTTTATGTCCAAATATATTCTATTGTGTATATATACCATATTTTCTTTATCCATTCATCTGATGAAGGGTACCAGGTTTGGTTCGTTAGCTTAGCAATTGTGAATTGAGCAGCTATAAACATTGATGTGGCTGTATCACTGCAGTATGCTGATTTCAACTCCTTTGGGTATAACCCAAGTAGTGGGATAACTGGGTCAAATGATGGTTCCATTCCAAGTTTTCTGAGGAATCTCCTTATTGTTTTCCAGAGTGGTTACACCAATTTGCACTCCCACCAGCAATGTGAGTGAACCTTATTCTCCACATTTTCGCCAACATTTAGTGTTGCTTATGTTCTTGATAATTGCCATTCTGACTAGAGTGAGATTAAATCTCAGTTTAGTTTTAATTTCTCTGACTAATAGAGTGATTGAACATTACTTTATATATCCTTCATATAGTTGTTGACCATTTGTATTTCTACATCTGTGAAGGGCTTTTGTTTTGTTTGTGTACTGAATGATCCAGGACTCCTACACACATTCATATTTGTTTCTCTTTCCTCATTTCTAGCCTTTTTTTCTTTTCATTTTTCTTTTTTTCCCCCTGAAGATGTAATTTTCCCATGTTCTGTATTTTCAGGGTTAGCAGTTCTGATTAGCTGATTTTGATTTTGTTTTATGTATCGACTTTGCCACTACTGTCTCCCTTATCTCCTATTCTCTTTTTTTCTATTTCTGACACCAAAATTTTAATCTCTTTCCTCCTTTAGATTCTTCTGTTTTCTCTTCATTTTCTAATTAACAACATATCCTAAGTACCACTGTGTCTGCCCTATTCACCCTTTGAAATTGCAAACAGTTTTCGACTCTCTTTTCTCTCCTTCTTTCCTCATACTCAACTCTATCCTTAATATTTGTTAAAACTAATTGAGATACATAACATCTACACCTACCATCAATGCCATAGCAATAATTAATATGGTGGAAACCATAGACAACACCTATTATTTGATTTTAAGCCCCATATAATGCATAATTATTTATGGTTTTTACTAATGGAAATTGCTCATCCCACTATCTACATATTGTACCAATTAACATTAGCTAGCCAAATAGGATCTAAGGACTTAGTCTACTGCTATATAATGTTTAATACATTACTATTATGATTGGGATCCCCCCCACTCCAATCTGTGAGGTACTAATGACATAGAGGAACACTATAAACTCATAAGGTAAAAACTCTACAGCATCAGAACCATCCAGATAGATGGGTAGACTATTTCAATAAGGAGATAGAGATCCTGAAGAAGAATGAGTCAGAAATCCTCAAAAGGAAGGAATTAATAAGCCAACAATATAAAAAAGCAAGGGAACAAATGATCCCAAATAACACAGAAACTATGGACAATAGACTCCATTGACACCACAGTGGAAGAAATGTCAGAGATGGACTTCATAAAATTCATGGTTAAGCTAATCTACCAGGTAAAAGATGGCATAAGAAATGAAATCAGAGAGAAAATTCAAGTAGTAGTAGACTATTTCAATAAGGAGATAGAGATCCTGAAGGAGAATGAGTCAGAAATCCTCATAAAGGAAGGAATTAATAAACCAAATTAAAAATTCAATGGAGAGTATCACCAACACACTAGATAGAGTTTCAGGCAATGAAGACCTGGGTCCTCTCTTGCAAGGTCTTCACTCCTTTGTCTTAGGAATTGGCTTCATGGCAATTAAGTCTTCCTGCATCTCCAGAGGCTTAAAGGGTGATACTCTTTACTCTTTGCCCAGCCCATCTGTCTCTCTGTGACCCTCCTCCTGCTCCTCACCCACCATGATTCCTCTGGCTGCACTTGGGCCCTCTCCTCTCCCTTTTCATTACTCAAGGGAAAGGGAGGTGACTGGTTATCATAGATTTTACAATTTGGAATACCTGTTCAGGACTGGACTTCCATAAATGAGATACTTGTGAATCTGATATCTCTGAAGAAGCAGAAGCAGATTGGATGAGCCAATTTAGGTGTCAGTGCCAAGTGACAGAGAGTTTATAGTCATAACTGAAAAGGCCAAGACACATTAGCCAAGGTCCTCCCCACCAGCACATGCATATTTTCATGAGAGATGATATTCTGCTGGTAGAACTGGGGAATAAGTTTAGGCAAAAAGCTATAGAAAGTACAATAGAATGGCTCTTTTGGATCTGGGACACTTGTGCTGAAGATATACTCGTACTAAAGTAAACAGAGTAAGAGCACATCAGTCACCACCTGCCCTACATTAAGCTGTATATATTAAGCTGTAAATGAGGACACTGCCATCTCTTTATTTTTCTTGGTGATAGCTTCCTGAAACTATGCTTGGGACAATGTGGCGGAGTCACCCATGGCACCCTGTGATGGAAACCCATGGAAGAACTCCAAGACCTAAGGCAGTTATGGATGAAGCAGGCCCTTCATGCAGCAATCTGCACTGGTCCTGATAATGAACCATGTACAGCAGAACTGAAGGACCACTCTTCAAGCATCTATGAGGCAGTGTCATAGATGTCTATAGTCATTCCTGAGCCTTTTACTGGCACTTCATATTTCTCAAGCCACACTAGAAGGCAAAGGAAATACAAGAGGTCCAATGAGGAAAAGAAGGTCAATATGCTTCCACGGGAGGAGTGCAACAATGGTCTTTGTTTTTCCACAAGTGTATTTACATAATCTGATCCTATTTTATGTGATTGTGGAGGCAGCTGTGACTTGGACATAAACTGAATAAGTACTTAAGTTTTATTATGTTGATCATGTTGCTTTATTTTCTGTGTCATTACGCCACCAGCTCAAAGAGTGTAGGCACACTTCCAAGACAGAGGATGGGGTGTAAACTCCTACAAGTTGGAAAGGCTTGGGGTCTCTCTCTGGCATTCAGGGGTTATTTGGTTGTGTCCTGCTGTTGTACATAAATTTTCTAAATTCCAAAACAGACCTTCCTGGATATTGAGAAGCTGACATCACTCTACTCCATAATTTAGGATTAATCTTAAAGACATTGTGTGACTTAATAAAAGCTTTGTCTTATGGGACTGGGAATTGGAACATCTCAAGTGCTTTTCTAAACAAAAATCATTGTAGAGGCATGGGGAATGGCCAGCATCTTGTTGGGGAGGTGTTCTTCCTGCTGACGAGGGTGTAAGCCACCTGAGAAATTAAAGTGTAGAATAGTTAGTGAAGTACAAAAGACAAAGAATCAGAAATATGTTTTCAAAAGTGGAGCCCTGATAGGTTTAGTCCACACAGGTGTTAGAGCTATACAAAGAAAATGGCTCCAGTGGGGATACATCAAAGGCAGGAATAAGGTTTCAAGGGCAGAGTCTTGCTTTATGTTGTCCTGCAGTTCATCAGGTTGATTGGCATCTTGGCAGGTAACACCCATCTCAGGTGCCATGTGGGACATGTAAGAGCAGGATAGAAATTCACAATGTCTCTGGGCACTCTTACACAAAGGAAATGTCCACTGGAAGTTCCCAGACACCAGATGTTACTATCCACTAGGCTGCAATGCAGACAAAGTCCATACATAGCCCATGGATGGCTTGCGACAGACGAATTACATGCCTTGGGTATATTAGCACAAGAACATCCCTATATATTTTTTTTACTCCTGCCCTGATGGGTTTGAATGAGTCCTATGGAAATGTAAGGGCAATAAATGAGTTCAATTTGGGCCTTGGTCACAGCTCTGAAAGAGGCCAAAGATAAGGGATGATTTTATAATTATGTCAAAATGAATCCTACTATTATGTATAACTAAAAAGAACTAATTAAAAAATAATTGATATCTCCACTTTGAACACTAACATCACTAATGTAATAATTCATTTCCACCCTGATGTCTATGTACATCCTCTCAAACCAAATTCACTATATTTGAGTTTCAGATTAAATATTAATTCCTCAGTGGTTCTTTCTTTGAACTCCTTGTCTTTATTGGACACTTCATTCTATCCTCTAATTTCTCACTATATATTTATTTATTTATTTCCTCATTTCTTTATTTCTTTTACACCCCTATTATACTAACTGCAGATAAGTCAATTCCATAACCACAGGCCAGTTTCTCTTTGGCTATTACTTCTAAACTCTCAGATTTCCCAAGAGATGGACAATAAATCTGAAACAGAGCCAAATGTAAATGCATGTGCAGAGTGTCCTTCTGGAGTTCCTTTAAATATGTGGAATAAATTTCAAGAATTACATAAAATTCATTCAGAAGGAAATAAATGTTTCAGAGAGGATAAACTGAAGAATGAAAAAGAATCTCAAAGAGAAAAGTACTTAAAACCCAGGGGAAGGCATCAGTGATCGATTTGAAACCTCTGTTAAAAAATTAAAAAGGTGAAAATTCTGGTCTTGAAAAAAGGAGAGACAGTACTATGGAGGAGTGGGATTTTGAGAAGTTATAACCAGCTAGTTATTCAAGAAGTGAATGAAATGGAGAATTTTGTTATCTGTCTATGAATCCAAGCATAGGGAGAAAGAACAGGTTTTAATTTATTTCCATAGAACTATAGTATAAAATCAATATTGCTTTTCATCTATTTGGAATAGCATAGTTAGTGAGCTCCTTGTACTTACATATTTGTACCTGGTGTATTTGAAGTTATTCTGGAACAGTTTTTTTTTAAGATTTCCATTAGTTTATAATGGATTAGACTTAAGTGCAAAAAGTCTCAACTGATATTTTACATAAGTCTTTACAAATGACTTTAATCATGTTAAAAATTGATTCTTTATTAGAATCAGTAGACTTTATTTTTCAAAGTCACATAGAAAAAACAATTGATTAATTCTGTATAATTTTATATAAAATATTGCAATTTAAAAAGGCCAGAATAGACAAAAGATCATATCAATATGTAATACCAGTAAAGTAAGAACATCATCCAATATTGTTATAAAGTTCTACCTAAATCCCAACACAGTTTGAAACTAATAACACAGTTATGAAACTAATCAACCTATGTCTAAATGCTCCCACAGAGGAGACTCTGAATGAATAATATGTTAACAGCTATGGTGTCTTTGGTGTTGTAAATTATTTTGAGATATTTTGGAATCAGCCTGACTTTTTGAATTTCATTTTCCCACATAATACTTTTCCTCTACTGAGTACAAATAAGGCTGTCTCCTCTTTGACCAAAAAGATGGACTAAATGTGGCTCTCAAAGTCAGATACACAAAGAAGTTATCTTAAACACATTATTGAGAGGTTGCTTCCATAATATCCAGGAAAGTAAAAATAAATTGGTTTTGTATAAATAACATACTTAAACTTGAAATAACATGAGTTTAAATGCACTTGTTTTTAAAGATATTTGCAACTACTTTAATACTGTAGGAAAAAATAAATGATATAAGTTAATGACAGATGGATACATGAGCACACATTTTCCCTTTTAATTTGGGCTCCAACAAGATTCTGCTGGCTCTGGCCTGTCCCTGTAATGGGGGTCCACTTCATGCTTTGAGTATAAACTTTGCTGCTTGACTACAAGCAGCTTATTGTAAAACTTTTTCTCTTTCCTTTTCTTCTTGTTTTGCCTCTCACACTCCATATCAGCAGGATAAATAGACCAAAATTGTTCCTGTCCTGTACTACATTATACTGTCCTTCACTGCCCAGAAGAAAGGGAGGAATGGAGGAAGGAAGGGAGGGAGGGAGGGAGGGAGGAACTCTATACCTGAGGTCCAGCTCAATGGGTCACACTAAAGGACACCTGATGTACACTAATGATTTATATCTACTGATAATATCTGGATTCCCCACCCTTGTGTTCCTCTTGTAAAAGCCCTGTGTTACTCCAGGCAGAGAAAATCACAGCCTCTGGGGCAGCAGTCCCAAGTTCCTCCTTTGCTAGCAAGTCCAGAAAAACTTTTTTCTTTTTCTCAAAACCTTGTCTTTGTTGTTAGATTGGCAATGGAGAAAAGACCAAGCTTTTGATATCATCCTGACTCATTGACCTCAAGTCCTGATGTTTTGTATTCACACTGTATATGTTGGTCCCTTTCTGAATCTGTGTCAAGAGTTCTCCTAAAGACCCAGAGATTTTGATATGTTGTGTCTGTGTTCTCATTTACCTCTAAGAATTTTTTAAATCTCCTCCTTGATGTCTTCTGTAACACATATTTCATTCAGTTGCATATTGTTTAGTCTCCATATGAGGGAGAAATTTTTATTTTTTATTTTGTCATTGATTTCCAATTTCATTCCATTATGATCTGAAAAAAATGCATGGTAGTATCTCTACTTTTTTTGTATTTGCTATGAGTTGCTTTGTGGCATAGTATATGGTCTATTTTAGAGAAGGATTCATGTGCTGCTGAGAAGAAAGTGTATCCTCTTGATGCAGGTTGAAATATTCTATATATGTCAGTTAAGTCTAAATTATTGATTGTGATATTGAGTTCTACAGTTTCTTTATTCAACTTTTGTCTGGAAGATCTTTTCATATTGAAATTGTAAAAAACAAACAAACAAAAAACCATAGCGTGTTAATTTTTGCCTTTTAACCCCTGCAGTGATTAATATTTCTGTAAGGTAAGTTTTCATAAAATTTTGTGTCAGGAAGAAAAGGGTAACTTAACATGGAACATTCCAGAAATGAGATCTTCTCTGCAGGCTGTTAACAAATATCAGAGAAAAGCCAAGCAAACCCCCTCCTCTGCCAGCTTCCTTTCTCTGCCAATGATGCTGCATATAGGAAGGAGCTTTTTCCTCCTATATTTCCAATGAGCTCCCCAGCTTCCTCCCCAGCTGCAAAAGATGGCACCCTTCCTGAGTGAAATGGCTCCTCTGTCTTTGAGACTGCCAAGATGTGTTCATATTCCCCCTGTTGGCAGCCAGGGCACAGCACAGGATGCTCAGAGTTCACTGTTGAGTGGTTCCCGGCTGCCCCCTATTGGATCTCCAGCTGAATGGTTGGACATTGATACGCAGGTATTTGATGTCACAATTTTGTAAGTGCAAAGGGAAATGCATCAAAGCAAGTATCCCATGTTTTAGTGAAGGTAGATGGAGCTAACAGGAACCAACCTACCATGTCAAGACATAAAGGTCACTGAGTTTCCTTCACCTGCAATGAACAACTGGACTTTAAATCTTTAAAAAACACCATTTACAAAATCACTAAGAAATGGAACAGCTGTAACTATAGCAAAATATGTACAAAAGTATATCCACAGAAAGCTGTGAAGTACTGTGGGAAGGAGATAAAATCTAAATTAATGAAGAGATCACCTTTTTCATTATTTACAATTGAATATTTTTAAGATGCCAATTCATCTCAACTTGGTCAATACAACATTCCAAATCAGACTTTCATTAGCCTCTTTTATAGATTTTCACCAACTATTCATAACCTAGACTAGCCTACACAACACTAAATAACATATTTAAAGAAATAATACAGATCCAACATGGCGGCGGGCACGGAGGTATCAAGTCTCTGACCTCTCCAGCTGCGCAGGCATAGGGAGTCTTAAATCATCTAAACGCTGTTTGCTCAAGATCACTAGGCATTGCTGAGCTAATGTGGATCTGGGGCGAACAGTCTGGGCCTCTCAGAACACACACCAAGCTCATAGGGGCCGAATTCAGGCTCCGGTTTGCCTGCGTCTCCCAGACAAACTGCTCTGGCTCAGTGCTAAAGAACCCGCGGAAACTGCTTCTCAGTCCGGGTCACGCCGAATACTGTGGAGGTAAATACCAACCGAACCTTCATAGGCAGTGGCAACAGGATTGAGACAGGGCTTGGGAGGGCCTGTCAGGACCCACCGGTTGCTTTGGTCACCTGGCAAAGGGAACGAAATGCTGCCATTCGCATGGGATACCAACATGGCAGAGAACTGACATCACCAGAAAGCCGCGGAGTAGATAACTTCATTGATACCAGGGGCGACAGGTGTGTAATCCCCTAGCCCCCCCCTCCACACAGCGGGGAAACCTCAAGGGCCCCTCCCAGCTCTCCCGTGAGCACGATAGTCAGACCGAGGGATTCAGGAGTGGCGCGGACCTGTGGCTACTGCTCCCACCAGCGCAGACAACTGAGGTCTCTTGCACCAGCTCCCGGGGGCATGGCTACCGGAGGGCAAGCAAAATACACAGAGGGCTCTCAGCCCCAAGCTCCACAACCTTAGGGGCTGAGGGATTGGCAAGCAGGGAGAGTGTGCCCAGTTGTTCAAGAAGATAGGGCTCCCGTGAGCAGCAGACCTGGCGTGTAACCAGTATTGTGGTGAGCGTCACCTGTGAACGGGGCCAGTGGCGAGGTGACTAGACACAAGAAATGGTCCGAGGCACTCAGGAGTGGAGACCCGCCCAGTCGGGGAGGAGGAGCTGCTGCACAGGGATTGGTTCCCGCACACTGAGAGGAGAAGCTTGGCCCGGTGGGCACAGCTCCACCTACTGGAAGAGAAGTTAATCGAACTCTAAGCCTGCATTTTTAAATTTTTTCTTTAATTTTTAATTTTAATTTTTTTCTTTTTTAATTTTTTAATATATTCTGTGTAATATTTTTTTATTTTTTATTTTCACTTTTTTTGATTATTTTTTTTAATTTTTTCTTTTCTATTTTTTTCTTTTGTCTTTTCAATTTCCTTATTCCCCTTTCCTTGAATTCTATCTGTTTACTCTCATTCTCTTTAGTGACTTCTTCCCTTCCCTTCTAATACCTTTCCTCCCAAGCAATACAACGCTGTTTATGTGTAATTTACTAAATATGTATAGGTCAATGTTCCGGGACGTTATATAGTGCTACCAAGACCTTAACTTCCCCCAAATACTCCAGACCATTCTCCTGTTAATATCCCTTGTCAGTAGAGTAACCTTCCAAGGTTGCCAAGAGATACCAACCTCAATACTATCACATCATTCGACCTAAATATAAGTCTCAAGACCAAACCGCAGACTGCTATATGCCATCAGAAACCATACACAGTTTAGGAAACGAATAAATCTACACTAAAGTGTAACAAAACTCATCATCTCTAGTCATAGTCTCCCACCACAAAAGAGAGTCCCCAGAGACACACAAAACCAAGTAAATTTATAGGAGTAATCAGTAAATTAGCAGTCCAACAGAGCAAGAAGTAACATAAGCAGCATGAAAAAGCAAGGAAGAAAAGGAGTACAAACAATGCAGGACAGCCTAAATATACAGGAGGACCTAGAGGCACCAGAAAAATGGCCAAATAAAGAACTCAAAGAATACCTTAGACAGATGGAATGGAATCTTAAAGAGGATATGAGACAGCAAATTCAAACAATGAAAGAACTCATTGAAAATGAAATACACAAGCAAATTAAAGAAGCAAATAAGCATCTTTATCAGGAGATAGAGATTATAAAAAAATCAAACAATAATTTTAGAAATGAAGGAAACTATAACCCAAATTAAAAACTCAAATGAGAGTATGACCAACAGAGTGGAGCAAGTAAAAGCCAGAATGTCAGATAATGAAGACAAAATATATCATCTTGAAAAGAGTCTAGCCAAATCAGAAGGCCTGGTAAAAAATCATGAGTAAAACATCCAAGAGATATGGGATAACATAAAAAAAACAAACTTAAGAGTCATCAGGATAGAGGAAGGCATAGAGGTTCAAACCAAGGGAATGTACAACCTGCTGAATGAAATAATTATAGAAAACTTTCCAGACATAAAAAAGGAAATGGATGTACAAATTGTAGATGCATACAGGACACCGAGCATACAAAATCACAGTAGACCAATGACAAGACACATTGTTATGAAGATATCCAATATACAGAACAAAGAGAAAATATTAAAAGCTACAAGAGAAAGGAGGCAGATTACATTCAGGGGTAAACCAATACGGTTAACAACGGATTTTTATCACAGACGCTGAAAGCGAGAAGATCCTGGAACAACAT
The DNA here is from genome assembly GCF_021218885.2 of Marmota monax. Classification (NCBI taxonomy): domain Eukaryota; kingdom Metazoa; phylum Chordata; class Mammalia; order Rodentia; family Sciuridae; genus Marmota; species Marmota monax. Next base: position 120,039 of record NW_026692479.1, on the reverse strand, counting down.
ATTTCAAACTCTGAAAGACAATGGATGCCAACCAAGAATTTTGTACCCAGCAAAATTAAGCTTCAGGTATGACAACGAAATAAAAATTTTTCATGATAAACAAAAGTTAAAAGAATTTTCAGCCAGAAAACCAGCATTGCAAAGCATCTTGAGCAAAACACTACAGGAGGAAGAAATGAAAAACAATAACCCAAACCAACAGTGGGAAGTACCTCAGTAAGCCAGAGAGCGGGGGGTGGGGGGAAGCTAATCATGGAGAAACAAACCAAAGTAAAAAAAAAATAATAAAACATGGCTGGAAGTACAAATCATATATCAATAGATCAATAGTAACTTTAAATGTAAATGGCTTAAACTCACTAATAAAGCGACATAGGCTGGTAACATGGATTAAAAAAACAAATGCAACAATATGCTGCCTCCAGGAGACACATTTGATTGGAAAAGACATACACGGGCTGAAGGTGAAAGGTTGGGAAAAAACATACCACGCACACGGTCCTTGTAAACAAGCAGGGGTGGCCATCCTCATATCGAATAAAATCGACTTCAAGATTAAGTTAATCAAAAGGGATAAGGAAGGACATTATATACTGTTAAAAGGAACCATTCACCAACAACACATAACAATTATCAATATTTATGCACCAAATAATGGTGCTGCGACATTCATAAAACAAACTCTCCTCAAGTTCAAGAATCAAATAGACCACATCAAAATAATTATGGGTGACTTCAACACTCCTCTCTCACCATTGGACAGATCCTCCAAACAAAAGTTGAACAAAGAAACTATAGAACTCAATATCACAATCAATAACCTAGACTTAACTGACATATATAGAATATATCAACCATCATCAAGTGGATATACTTTTTTCTCAGTAGCACATGGATCCTTCTCAAAAATAGACCATATATTATGCCATAGGGCAACCCTCAGTAAATATAAAGGGGTGGAGATAATACCATGCATTTTATCTAATCATAATGGAATGAAACTGGAAATAAATGATAAAAGAAGGAAGGAAAAATCATACATCTCATGGAAAATGAACAATATGTTACTGAATGATCAATGGGTTACAGAAGACATAAAGGAGGAAATCAAAAAATTCTTAGAGACAAATGAAAATACAGACACAACATATCAGAATCTATGGGACACAATGAAAGCAGTTTTAAGAGGGAAATTCATTGCCTGGCGGTCATTCCTCAAAAAAAGAAAAAAAAAACCCAACAAATAAATGAGCTCACACTTTATCTCAAAGCCCTAGAAAAGGAAGAACAAAACAACAGCAAATATAGCAGAAGGCAAGAAATAATTAAAATCAGAGCAGAAATCAACAAAATTGAAACAAAAGAAACTATTGAAAAAATGACAAAACTAAAAGTTGGTTCTTTGAAAAAATAAATAAGATCGACAGACCCTTAGCCATGCTAACAAAGAGAAGAAGAGAGAGAACTGAAATTACTAACATACGAGATGAAAAAGGAAATATCACAACAGATGCTACAGAAATACAGAAGACAATTAGAAATTATTTTGAAACCCTATATTCCAATAAAATAGAAGATAGTGAAGACATCGATAAATTTCTTAAGTCATATGATTTGCCCAGACTGAATCAGGAGGATACACACAATTTGAACAGACCACTATCAATGGATGAAATGGAAGAAACAATCAAAGGTCTACCAACCAAGAAAAGCCCAGGACCGGATGGGTATACAGCGGAGTTTTACAAAACCTTTAAAGAAGAATTAAAACCAATACTTTTCAAGTTATTTCAGGAAATAGAAAAAGAGGGAGCCCTTCCAAATTCATTCTATGAGGCCAACATCACCCTGATTCCGAAACCAGACAAAGACACCTCAAAGAAAGAAAACTACAGACCAATACCTCTGATGAACCTAGATGCAAAAATCCTCAATAAAATTCTGGCGAATCGGATACAAAAACACATCAAAAAAATTGTGTACCATGATCAAGTAGGATTCATCCCTGGGATGCAAGGATGGTTCAATATACGGAAATCAATAAATATTATTCACCACATCAATAGACTTAAAGATAAGAACCATATGATCATCTCGATAGATGCAGAAAAAGCATTCAACAAAGTACAGCATCCCTTTATGTTCAAAACACTAGAAAAACTAGGGATAACAGGAACTTACCTCAACATTGTAAAAGCTATCTATGCTAAGCCTCAGGCTAGCATCATTCTGAATGGAGAAAAATTGAAAGCATTCCCTCTTAAATCTGGAACAAGACAGGGATGCCCTCTATCACCACTTCTATTCAATAGAGTCCTCGAAACACTGGCCAGAGCAATTAGACAGACGAAAGAAATTGAAGGCATAAAAATAGGAAAAGAAGAACTTAAATTATCACTATTTTCAGAAGACATGACTCTATACCTAGCAGACCCAAAAGGGTCTACAAAGAAACTACTAGAATTAATAAATGAATTCAGCAAAGTGGCAGGATATAAAATCAACACGCATAAATCAAAGGCATTCCTGTATATCAGCGACAAAACTTCTGAAATGGAAATGAGGAAAAACACCCCACTCACAATATCCTCAAAAAAAAATACTTGGGAATCAACCTAACAAAAGAGGTGAAAGACTTATACAATGAAAACTACAAAACCCTAAAGAGAGAAATAGAAGAAGATCTTAGAAGATGGAAAAATATACCCTGTTCATGGATAGGCAGAACTAACATCATCAAAATGGCGATATTACCAAAAGTTCTCTATAGGTTCAATGCAATGCCAATCAAAATCCCAATGACATTTCTTGTAGAAATAGATAAATCAATCATGAAATTCATATGGAAAAATAAAAGACCCAGAATAGCAAAAGAAACTCTAAGCAGGAAGTGTGAATCAGGCGGTATAGCGATACCAGATTTCAAATTATACTACAGGGCAAGAGTAACTAAAACAGCATGGTACTGGTACCAAAACAGGCGGGTGGACCAATGGTACAGAATAGAGGACACAGAGACTAATCCACAAAGTTACAACTATCTTATATTTGATAAAGGGGCTAAAAGCATGCAATGGAGGAAGGATAGCATCTTCAACAAATGGTGCTGGGGAAACTGGAAATCCATATGCAACAAAATGAAACTGAATCCCTTTCTCTTGCCATGCACAAAAGTTAACCCAAAATGGATCAAGGAGCTTGATATCAAATCAGAGACTCTGCGTCTGATACAAGAAAAAGTTGGCTACGATCTACAGATTGTGGGGTCGGGCTCCAAATTTCTTAATAGGACACCCATAGCACAAGAGTTAATAACAAGAATCAACAAATGGGACTTACTTAAACTAAAATTTTTTTTTTCTCAGCAAGAGAAACAATAAGAGAGGTAAATAGGGAGCCTACATCCTGGGAACAAATTTTTGCTCCTCACACTTCAGATAGAGCCCTAATATCCAGAGTATACAAAGAACTCAAAAAATTAAACAACAAGATAACAAATAACCCAATCAACAAATGGGCCAAGGACCTGAACAGACACTTCTCAGAGGAGGACATACAATCAATCAATAAGTACATGAAAAAATGCTCACCATCTCTAGTAGTCAGAGAAATGCAAATCAAAACCACCCTAAGATACCATCTCACTCCAGTAAGATTGGCAGCCATTATGAAGTCAAACAACAACAAGTGCTGGCGAGGATGTAGGAAAAGGGTACACTTGTACATTGCTGGTGGGACTGCAAATTGGTGCAGCCAATTTGGAAAGCAGTATGGAGATTCCTTGGAAAGCTGGGAATGGAACCACCATTTGACCCAGCTATTCCCCTTCTTGGACTATTCCCTAAAGACCTTAAAAGAGCATGCTATAGGGATACTGCTACAACAATGTTCATAGCAGCACAATTCACAATAGCTAGACTGTGGAACCAACCTAGATGCCCTTCAACAGATGAATGGATAAAAAAAAATGTGGCATTTATACACAATGTAATATTACTCTGCACTAAAAAAAGACAAAATCATGGAATTTGCAGGGAAATAGATGCCACTAGCGCAGATTATGCTAAGTGAAGCTAGCCAATCCCTAAAAAATAAATGCCAAATGTCTTCTTTGATATAAGGAGAGCAACTAAGAACAGAATAGAGAGGAAGAGCATGAGAAGAAGATCACCACTAAACAGGGATGAGAGGGGGGAGGGAAAGAGAGACAGATGGGAAATTCCATGGTAAAGGAAGAAGACCCTCATTGTTATACAAAATTACATATAAGAGGAAGTGAGGGGAAAGGGAAAAAAAAACAAGAGAGAGAAATGAATTACAGTAGATGGGGTAGTGACAGAAGATGGAAGGGAGGGGAGGGGAGGGGCGATAGTAGAGGATAGGAAAGGCAGCAGAATACAACATACACTAGTATGGCAGTAGGTTAAAAAGTGGATGTGTAACTGATGTGAATCTGCAATATGTATATAGGGTAAAAATGGGAGTTCATAATCCGCTTGAATCAAATGTATGAAATATGATATGTCAAGAACTTTGTAATGTTTTGAACAACTAATAAAAAAGGAAAAAAAAGAAAAATAAATAAATAAAAAAAAATAAAGAAATAATACCTTCTCATTCCAGTACTTATTATAAAGCCCCAGGAATTCAGAGAGTGAGCATAAGGAAATGATAGTGCATCAATAAATAGAAAAGACAACAGACTTCACACAGAGATTCATGCAAAAAAAGTCAAAGGAGCAATGGCAAAGAGTACTCATTTCTTTTTTTATTGATTATTTTTTAAAAATAAATGAAAGTGGAATGCATTATAATTCTTTTTTAAAATTTTAAATATTTATATATTTTTATTGATTTTTAAAGAATAAATGACAGTGGAATGCATTACAATTCTTATTACACATACACAACACAGTTTTTCTTATCTCTGGTTGGATATAAATTATGTTGACATCAATTTGTGCCTTAATACATGCACTTTGGATAATGATGTCTATCACATTCCACCATCCTTGCTAATCCCCCACCTTCCCTTTTCCTCCCACACATCTGCCCTATCTAGAATTCATCTATTCCTCCCGTGTTCTCCTGCCCTAGCCCACTATGAGTCATCCTCCTTATATCAGAGAAAACATTCAGCATTTGTTTTTTTGTGATTGGCTAACTTCACTTAGTTTTATCTTCTCCAGTGTCATCCATTTACCTGCAAATGCCATGATTTTATTTGATTTTATTGCTGAGTAAAATTCCATTGTGTATATATGCCACATTTTTTTATCCATTCATCCACTGAAGGGCATCTAGGTTGGCTCCACAATTTAGCTATTGTGAATTGTGCTGCTATAAACATTGATGTGGCTGTGTCTCTGGAGTAGGCTGATTTTAAGTCCCTTGGGTATAGGCCAAGGAAAGGGATAGCTGGGTCAAATGGTGGTTTCATTACCAGATTTCCAAGGAATCTCCATACTGCATTCCATATTGGCCTCACCAATTTGCAGTCCCACCAGCAATGTATGAGTGTACCTTTTCCCCCACATCCTTGCCAACACTTACTGTTGTCTGTCTTCATAATAGCTGCCATTCTGACTGGAGTGAGATGATATCTTAGAGTAGTTTTGATTTGCTAGAGATGATGAACATTTTTTCATATATCTGTTGATTGGTTGTATATCATCTCCTGAGAAGTGTCTCTACAGGTCCTTGGCCCATTAGTTGATTGGATTATTTGTTTTTTTTGGTGTTTAGCTTTTTGAGTTCTTTATATACCCTAGAGATTAGTGCTCTATCTGATGTTTGAGGGGTAAAAATTTGTTTCAAGGATGTAGGCTCTCTGTTTACTTCACAGATTGTTTCTTTTGCTGAGAAGAAACCTTTTAGTAGCTACACTAACGAAGAGAAGGAGAGAGAAAACTCAAATATCTAGCATATGTGATGAAAAAGGTAATATCACAGCAGATACTACAGAAATACCGAGGATAATTAGAAATTATTTTGAAAACTTATACTCCAATAAAATAGAAGACATTAAAGGCATCGACAATTTTCTTAACTTATGTGATCTGCCCAAATTGAATCAGGAAGATACACACAATGTAAATAGACCAATATCAAGTGATGAGATAGAAGACACCATCAGAAGCTTACCAACCAAGAAAAGCTCAGGACTGGGTGGATACACAGCCAAGTTCTACAAGACCTTTAAAGAAGAATTAATACCAATACTAATCTGGAAAAATAAGAGACCTACAATTTATTTTAGGAAATATAAAAAGAGTAGCACTTCCGAACTCATTCTATGAAGCCAATATCACTCTGATCCCCGAACCAGGCAAAGACACATCAAAGAAAGAAAACTTTGGACCAATATCTCTAATGAACATAGATGCAAAAACTCTCAATTAAGATTCTGGCAAATTGAATAAAAAACATATCAGAAGGATCGTGCACCATGATCAAGTGGGATTCATCCCAGGGATGCAAGGTTGGTTCAACATAAAGAAATTAATAAATGTAATTCATCACATCAATAGACTCAAAGATTAAGAATCAAATGAGCATCTCAATAAATACAGAAAAAGCATTTGACAAAATACAGCACCTTTTTATGTTCAAAACACTAGAAAAACTAGGGATAACAAGAACATATCTCATCATCATAAAGTCTATCTATGCTAAGCCTCAGGCCAACATCATTCTAAGTAGAGAATAATTAAAAGCATTCCCTCTAAAAACTGGAACAAGACAGGGATGCCCTCTTTCACCACTTCTATTCAACATAGTTCTTGAAACACTGACCAGAATGATTAGATAGACGAAAGAAATCAAAGGGATATTATAGGAAAAGAAGAATTTAAATTAGCACTATTTGCTGAAGATATGATTCTATACCTAGAAGACCCAAAAACTCCACCAGAAAACTTCTAGGACTAGCAAATGAATTCAGCAAAGTAGCAGGATATAAAATCAACACACATAAATCAAAGGCATTTCTGTATATCAGTGACAAATCCTCTGAGAGGGAAATGAGGAAAACTACCTCATTTACAATAACCTCAAAAAAAAAAAAAAAAGAACTTGAGAATCAACTTAACGAAAGAGGTGAAAGGTCTATATAATGAAAAATGCAGAGCCCTAAACAAAGAAATCAAAGAAGACCTTAGAAGATAGATCTACCTTGCTCTTGGATAGGCAGAATTAATATTATCAAAATGACCATACTACCAAAAGCACTATACAGATTTAATTCAATTCTGATCAAAATCCAAATGGCATTCCTCATAGAAATAGAAAAAGCAAATTTGACCCAGCTATCCCTCTCCTCCGGCTATACACAAAGGACTTAAAAACAGCATGAAATCATGAAATTAATTTGGAAAAATTAGAGACCTAGAATAGTTAAAGCAACCCTAAGCAGGAAGAGTGAAGCATATGGCATCGGTATACCAGACCCTAAATTATACTACAGTGCAATAGTAACAAAAACAGCATGGTGTTGGCACCAAAACAGACTGGTAGACCAATGGTACAGAATAGAGGTCACAGAGACTAGCCCACAAAACTACAATTATCTTATATTAGACAAAGGTGCCCAAAACATGCACTGTTGAAAAGATAGCCTCTTCAATAAATGGTGCTGGGAAAACTGGAAATCCATATGCAACAAAATGAAATCAAACCCCTGTCTCTCACTATGCACAAAACTCAACTGAAAATGGATCAAGGATTACAGCCAGAGACCCTGCATGTAAAAGAAGAGAAAGTAGGCCCTAATCTCCATCATGTGGGATTATACCCCAACTTCCTTAATAAGACTCCTATGGTGCAAGAATTAAAATCAAGAATCAATCAATGCGATGGACACAAACTAGAGTATATAAAGAACTCGAAAAGTTAAGCACCAAAAAAACAATTAACCCAATCAACAAATGGGCCAAGGACCTGAACAGACACATCTCAGAAGATGATATACAATCATTCAACAAATATCTAAAAAAAATGTTAATCATCACTAGCAATTAGAGAACTGCAAATCAAAACCACTCTAAGATTTCATCCCACTCCAGTTGGAATAGCAGCTATTATGCACACAAACAACAGTAAGTGTTGGCAAGGATGTGGGGAAAAAGGTACACTCATACACTGCTGGTGGGACTGCAAATTGGTGCAGCCAATATGGAAAGCAGTATGGAGATTTCTTGGAAAATTGGGAATGGAATCAGCATTTGATCCAGCTATCCCTCTCCTTGGTCTATACCCAAAGGACTTAAAAAGAGCATACTACCAGCCACATCAATGTTAATAGCAGCACAATTCACAATAGCTAAATTGTGGAGCCAACTTAGATGCCCTTCAATGGCTGAATGGATTAAAAAAATGTGGCATATATACACAATGGAATATTACTCAATAATAAAAGAGAACAAAATCATGGCATCTGCATGTAAATGGATGGAGTTAGAGGAAATAATGCTAATTGAAGTTAGTCAATCCCCCAAACCAAATGCCGAATGTTTTATCTGATATAAGGAGGCTGATTCATAGTAGGATAGGGAGAGGGAGCATGAGAGGTAATAGACGAACTGTAGATAGGGCCGAGTGGTTGGAACGGAAGGGAGGGGGCATGGGGTTATAAATGATGGTGGAATGTGATGATCATTATTATCCAAAGTACAGGTATGAAGACATGAATTGGTGTGAATATACTTTGTATACATTTAGAGATATGAAAAATTGTGCTCTATATGTTTAATAAGAATTGTAATGCATTCTCCTGTCATAAAGAAATAAAAAAATAAATCAAATAAAATGATAAAATAAATATTTATGAAAGTGATCTGCTTTCTATGCAGATTCTTTAAGAGCTTAAGAAATTATTTTTGTTTATGATCTTTATTTTAGAAAAAAGTGGGCCAAATAATTTGCTTTCAACAAAAGTGTCTTTTTGACAATGTAAGATGAAAAAACTGCTGAAGTTTGTAGAAATATGTGCTTGGAAATTTCTTTTTAATTATTGAAATTCAGATGAACTTTCCACAATTCTACTTTTAAATTGTTTCTAAATGTTATTAGATGTGACAGTAGAACCACCTCATCTACAAAATAAAACAATATTCACACAGGCAGTTATCTTTAAACACGGATAAACTATTGTTGGATTTTAGAAGGTTATCTGAGCCACTGATAGAAATTTCTAAATATTCACACGTGGGACATGATGGTAGTAATAATAGGATTTTAAATATACATTTTAATGATTTTTTAAAGGATACACAGGCTTTAAATGAAATAGTAAACCTTCATGTTTAACTTTAAATAAATCTCTCTTGAAATGGAGAACTCAACAAAAAATAATACAGGGTAAAGAATTTCCAGGCTGACATACAACTTGTTTGGATTCGAAAATTTTGTCACAATAAAATCCTGATATGCTCTCAGAAATGGCAAAAGAAGATTCTCTAAGTAATAATCAATAATTAGTTGAAAGAAAATTAGGATCATATAGCAAGAACACCCTATATTATGACAAATTCAGTAGCAACCACAAAGAACTAATATAACTTCTGGTGCCAAGGAACCGATGATACTGCTGGAAAGAATTATAGTTATGGGCTTCTAACATAAATTTTTCCAAGGAAGGACAAAGCAGAAGAAGAGTGGAAGGTTCAGTGTGATGGGGATAAGTCAATCACCACCAACCCAGTACATCCTTCTTAGGACACTCTAATAACAAATTCCAAATATCATGCCAGCAAATGTTTAAACGTTTAAATAGTCCTAACATTAGTTGTCAATGATAAAATAATATGTAGTAAATAGTAAAATATAATCACAGTTTTTCATCATAAGCCTGGCAACAGTACATTGATAATTGATTCAACTGCATATGATCTACCTGCAATAAATACTAAAGCAATTTTGTATAACTGTTGTGGAAGGGAAAAAAATAAAGCTATCTTTTTTTTCTGATTTTTTCTTTTGCTTTATATTCAGTGACAGCATCTGTTAAAATTGTATATTTCCCAAAAGGAAAATTATGGCCAGATAATGTTTGCACATGATGGCTTGCTTCATAACTAAATATTTGACTTGCATACTTTACAAAGAATACTTTGTTCATGTTTTTGTTCAGAAAAAAAATTTTCCATTTTGTGCCATCTAAGGAATGTTAAAGGAACAGCAACATGTCAAGACATGTTCAAAGTCAAATCATATGGTAAAGTCATTTTAATGATCTAAACTAAAAGAGCGTACATTGTTAATTTATACAATTGTGAAAAATTTAGTATCTGCTTTAGTCATGTGTTAAAAATGTAAGACAGCTACACACTTAGGAGTAACTGGCAAAGCTTATGCTGAGAAAATTTGTTTTTTCTTTCATTACCATCTTCCTTCAGCCTTCTATCACTAATGAATAAATACAGCTGTCTGCATTATTCTAGCTTTAGGAGGTCAGGTACTAGAATAAGAAAATTAAAAATATAAAGATACTAGAGAAAATTCAGATTGTTAATTTTTAAATCTTAAGACTATATAAGAATATGTAATTTTACAATATAAATGTGTACAGATGCACTTAATAATATAGCAATTACACCAACAGCCTTTGGATTTTGTCTCAAAGATCAATCAGTGACAGGCCAATTAGATTTCATTAATAAATACACTTGATATGGCAAAAAAGTTTTCTGCTGAATTAGTTTTTTTTTGCTCTTATAAGAGCAAAGATTGGATTATTATCCAATCTTTGTCTTATACTTAAAGCTCCTAGAAAAGTATTAGTAAAACCACAGGCACACACTAATTTGATCAATGTTATCTGAAACCTTTCTAATACATTCTCTAGCTTGGTATAGAAGGATAGGGAACACATGGTTAACATGAGTTGCTATTGCTGTACTTGAATCCTTATTGTGGGCAATGACAATCACAATGATAAAAAAAATTAATCTAAGAAGATGGGCTTTACCCAAACCACACCTAAGTCACTTTTCCTTATTTAATAAAAATTGTGTAAAAAAAAAGCTTGTCTAAAAGCTTGTAAAATGTAAAATGCACATCAGTGTTGGACTTCTTAGGACACATTCCTCCACAATAATTTTGCACTAAATAGCTGTTCAACCTTCATATTTCTGTACTGAATAACAAACTAACAATACTTTTATCACCTCATAGGAATACAATTAATTCCCAGAAATACTGTACAGGTCCATAGTTTTCTATCCATAAAGATTCATAAAAATACACTAAAATATATTTTCAAATAAAAATCAGATAAAAGAGAAAGAGTACAGGATTTAAAATAATGTTAATAGAGAAGAAATAATTTTTGATAACAAGATACCCTATTAATAAAGTTTAAAAGTAGCAAAACAGCAATAAATATATTGGGGAACAATTTTAAACTAAAAGAGCTATTAGTATGTAAAACCCAAATATTGTTCATGTAAAGAAAAATGCTTACCTCTCATGCACTTTTATCATCAAAAGGAAAACTGCAGATATCAGTATTATTCAACCAAAGAATGAAGTCATTCTGAATTTCAATATAATTCACATTTTTATCTCATTATTACTTTTCTAACAAAATATTCAGTTGATGGCTTTCAGGTTCACTTTGGTCAAATTCTCATACTATTATTTCATTATTTTCCTATCATCTGACAGAAATAGGAAGCTAAATACAATTTATCCAAATAAAAATATCACTGAAATTTAACATAGGCCATGACACACATGAATCACCACATGAAAGTGGTTAAAGTAAAAAACTGAATGTTTGATTGTAAAAAGATCACAGTGTTATTAACTCATCTTTTAGCTACTTACATTTTGAAATGTAAATAGCTATGATATGATTAAATGCAATATTATTTAACACAACTTACATTACCTACATTCAAACATCTTGTGATGTCATAATAGATAAGAGCTAAGACTGGGTATGTCCTATGTGCCAGGACCTTCCTTATCCTTACTACAATTTTATGAGATACTATAATTGTTCATATTTTTATAAATTAAGAAAGTAAGGCTTACAGAGAAAATACTTTTTCCAAAGTCACAATGTCAAATCTAGATATGACAATCCAAAAAATGGAATAGGTGTTAATTTATCCAACTTATGCATAAGGAAAAAAAGTGCAAGAGCTGGAGCAGCAGAACAAGGTGCTGAAAGCGGAGCTGCTGCTGCTTCCTAAGCACTCCAAGCTGTCCCGCTTCTGGGCGCTGTAGGAGCAGGAGATTCGCGACTTGCACCTGGTGGCGGAAGACGCTACCACCGAGAAGCAGGCGCTCCAAGGAGAATGCGAAGGGCTGGAGAAGACTGTGCAACCTGCAAGCGCGCTATGAAGAGGAGGTGCTGAGCTGCTCGGACGCCAAAGGCCGGCTGATGGGGGCGCGCAAAGGCACAGATGAGGGGGCGCGCAAAGGCGCAGATGAGGCGGCGCTGGCCGGCACTGAACTGGAAAAGCATATCATCAGCCTGATGGACGAAATCGCTTTTCTGAAAAAAAGTGCAAGAGGAGAATACAGAGCTTCAGATGCAGATCCAGTACACACAGATCTCGCTGGAGATGGACGTGTCCTCCAAGCCCTACCTCTCCGCTGCGCTCAAGGACATCCACGCGCAATGTGAGAAGCTGGCCTCCAAGAACATGCAGAATGCCCAAGAGGGCAAGAGCCACTTCACCGTGCTCCCTGTGAGTACAGCCAAGAACACCCACGCGGTGCGCGCCACTAAGAAAGAGGTAAGAAGAGGTGCGGAGAGTCATCGCTTGCTCAAGGCCAAGACCAAGGAGACTGAAGCATGCTGGGTGTGGACGAAGCCCTATAGAAGCAGCTGCAGGAGCTAGAGGACAAGCAGAATGCTGACATCAGTGCTATGCAGGACGCCATCAACAAATTACAAAATGAACTGAGAACCACAAAGAGCAAAATGGCACGTTACCTAAAAGAATACCCAGACCTCATCCGCGTGAAGATGGCTTTGGATATCGAGATTATAGTTTAGAGTAAACTCTTGGAAGGCGGAGACCCGGCTCAGTTTCACCAGCGTGGGCAGCTTAACAAGCAGCTACTCCCAAAGCTCCCAGCTCTTTGGCTGATCTGCCTATGGAAATGGAAGTCTGCAGACTGGCTCCTACTTGATGTCCGCCCACTACTTCTCCTCTTAACTACACCATCCACGTCCAGGAAGAAAAGATAGAGGTGGAGACCATCCAGGCTGCCAAAGCCTAGGAGGCCAAGGCAAGCCGCTCTCTGAAGGGGAAGCTGAAGAGGAGGAGGAGAAGGAGAAGGAGAGGCTGAGGAAGAGGAGGGAGCCGAAGAGGAAGAAGCTGCCAAAAAAGAATTGAAGAAGCAAAAGAGGAAGAAGATGGAGGAGGTGAAGGTGAAGAAGAAGAAGAAACCAAAGGAGCCCAAGAGGATGAGAAGAAAGATGAAAGTGCTGGGGAGGAACAAGCAACTAAGAAGAAATATCCATCCAGCCCCCTTTCCTTAATTATTCCAGGAAAAATTCTCCCGAAATCAGATCAACCTCATCACCAACTAACCTGTGGAGTTCCAGACCTTACATAAATTAAGAAGTCAATATATGTATAATTCTGAGATGACTTTGTTGGACATTCAGCGTTGTGCTATGAATTTTCTCCTTAGGCAGAGTATCCTTTGGCTTGCAGACTGGCTTTCTGGCTTGCTGCCAGCCTGTGCATGGTCCACACTTATAAGTTCAGGATGTATGACAATGTGAATCATTCAGAGGTTTGCCATAAAAACACAACATGAATAAATGAATTCACTAATGTCAAGGTCAGACTTCATGGAAAAATAGTCATTTGAACCTTTGGTGGTTAGAAATTAAAGTCTTTGAGTTATGTGCAATAAATAGTAAATAAAGTTACATTGAATAACATATTCTTGCTGTGGTTGTTGACTTAATTAAAATCCCTTAATGATGGCAAAATATAAACTATAAACAAGTGGACTACTGATCTACAATTTCTTTTTTTGTAAAATCAAAATTTTAACAACTAAAATATCTTTTCTTCTTTAATTGGAAATTCTTAGTGCTATAATTAGGTTGTGACTATTCATAAAATCTTTTCTCTCAAAAATTTTATTGGTACTAAACATGAGTAAAAAGAGAGTCCATAAGTAACAATATATTTTGCCCTACATGTGTACTATATTATGTGAAGAATAGTTTCTAGGAGATAATTCTGAAATTATGTGACAAGTATATCCTTTATTGTAAACTAGTATGTAATAATACAATATGGGTAGAATAGGAATTCTACATATTTGTCATTATTAACATTTTCCATCTAATTATCATGGTCAGAAGTTGAAATCTGAGCGCATGATATAGTCAAGAGGAATAATTTTTTAAATTAGCATGTAATTTAGGGAGAAGAAAGAATACCAAAGGTCATTTGCCACTGGAAATATGGTGCCTGAAATCCTAAGCTTAAGATTCAGTGTGGTATTAGCTTCCTTCTATTGCCTCAAATAGACAATATTTAATGCCACACAGTTTTAAACCCTTTAAAAACTATAGATACATGAAATTGTTATCAGTCACTTAGGGGAGAGATAATGTATTTGTATGTTACATTGGCATTGTTCTGCATGTCTTAATTGGGAAATACTTGGATTCCAGTGAAAACTTATCTAGTTGGAAGTTTCATTGAATGTACATCCCATCTGTCCACATGCACCTTAGGTTTATGAAAACTCTTGCACTTGCATTTGGTGTGGAATAGAGATGAAATTTATTGACTATTTTCTGCTCTGCTTCTGTTTTTGAGCAATTGCTTTGTTAGCCAGTTTTGCTCAATATGTGTTTTTTAGGCCTTTAAAGGTTATGGATTTCACTTGAAACCAAAGTGGTCTACATTTAAAGTTATTTGATCTCTTTGCACTGTATCTAGTCAAACATATGTGACTAAGCAAATAGGTAAAATATTTCTTGGTCTATCATGATATGGATGGTACCAAGAAGGCTCTCAGCATTTCAGCCTGGGTAAAGATTAGGAGTCTTCTCAGAAACCAAGGTCTTCCCATTGATGCTGATGGGATGATGCATGTGGTAATTTTCAGACAGATGCAAAATACATGTAAAACAATTAGCCAAATGGAAACTGCTGGTTGGTTTGAGGAACACTTGGTTGAAGTAAGTCCACTGTCCATCTCTCTCTTGTGTGCCATAATAAAATATTGAAAAACCTAAAAAGATCTGGAACCTGGAATTCCCATTTTTTTCCTACCCACAAAAAACAAATGTAGATAAAACATTAGGGTAAGGATCAATGGCCAGTGGCATGGGGTTATGGGATTTCCTTAGTATGTATCTATACTTTCCATCCCCTTATCCTTCATTATCTGAGCGCCAGATCTCCTAAAAAATTAGGGTTAAGCATTCTCTTTCACATATCTCCAAATGAGTGTGCATCAAATGAATTGAGAGGCAACTTGATAGAGCTAATGCATTCATGGACTCTTCCCAAGATATCCCAGAGAGAGGTATTTGTCTGTTTATACACAGAGTCCTTGCCTGACCCAATGTGAAACACAAAATAACCTTGGGCCCCCCCCCCCCAAATTTGTTGAAGATTCAAAACAATGTTAAATTGTATAAAAATGTTAAATTATAGACAGAGTTCATAAAAGTCATCCAGAAAATGAGAGAAGTTACTTCCAGCTCAGCTGAATAGGCAAACTTTAAAGAAAGTATGGAATGAATGAGTATAATTTGGATATGGAAAAGGCCTAAGGGTATGCTGGGGTATTTGTTTGCTTATGTGTATGTGTGAATAATTTTTAATTTTAGAGTGCAAATTTTGCACAAGGGAGACTGACTACAGCAAGGGATACTAATCTGGCTATGAATAGGCTTGTAGAAGGAAAAACTGGGTAAATAAATCATTTAGAAAGTTATAATCCAAATTCAGCATTCAGGGTGAACCAAAGTGGTAGCAGAGACAATAAGGACAATAATCCTCCCCTGCCTAGCCTGACTCACACACAGGATCCTTGTAGAAACCGATCATTCTATGCAGTGATAATCATATCAACTGCTTTGTGAAGGATCAGAGATGATTTACGTTTAAGGAGGTATTTTTTAAGAGTTGAGCCACCAAATATAAAGGCTAGCCCTTTTCAAAAAAGCCCATCATTCCCTCTATAAAGCAGCCCCTTACATTTTCATCTTTCTATCTACCAAACCTAGTTTCATCAGTGTAAGAGAGAAAGGTAATTCCAGAGCAATAAGTCTTCCATGGAGAGTGCTCTACCTTGGACAGCTATCACCAAAGTTATGTTTTGGTAAGTTAATTGATGCTGTGTTTGCAACATGGTGGTCACAAGGCTTACTTGATATTTCAAAGAAATTTAGAGATAGAATGAATGCAGAATCAATTAATTAACAATGATAAGACAAGCAAACAAAGAAAAAACAGAAAGTCTAAGGAAGTTATAGAACAGCATAAACTCAGGTACCAGTGTCTTCATCTTTGATGAATTCAAGACAGAAATGACTCAAAAATATTGCCAGCATTTCTTTTTCTGTTGGTTTGTTTTCATTTTCAATTACACTAGGGAATTTAAAGACTGCAGAGTCTGCAACACAAGAGATTTTCCTAACAGACTTACTTATAATGTATACATTTAGCAAAGGACACCTTGTTTTTAAAGGAATATCTTCATTGGATAGTTTTTAAAGGATTTTTAAAATTTATTTTTTAGCGGTACTGGTGATTGAACTCAAGGGTACTCGACCACTGTGCCACATCCCCAGTCCTATTCTGTATTTTATTTAGAGTCAGGGTCTTACTGAGTTTCCTAATGCCTCGCTTTTGCTGAGACTGGCATTAAACTCATGATCCACCTGCCTCAGCCTCCTGAGCCACTGGGATTATAGGTGTGCATCATCATACTCAGCTTTTAAAGGATTTTATATGCTTTATTTTCAACATGGCATCCAATACTAAAACATCCTTGTTAACCTTTCATGTATAACATATGATTCCAGGATCATTACCACAGAATTAAATGAAACTGGTTGAGTGTTCAGGTCAATTATCCTGTTAAAAACCCTCATATATTTCAGGGAACTTGAGCTCTTTTCCACCAGAAACTGAAGCAATGGAAAGATTCATCAACTCTATGAAGTCAGGCATTTAGGTTTATAGTTGGACTCTGTCAGCAGTATATTTACAAATCTGAATAAAGAGGCTGACTTTCAAACTTAAAAGTTACTCCCAGTGTACATCTTCTCCCATATCCTTATCGTGCTATTTTGAAGTCTTACTGATTGCCATGCAAGCATGTGATTTAACTGTTAACCTAGCCTTCTAGGATTTCTTGGCAGCCCAGAGTATGTAACAATGTATAATGTAAGTACTTCATTTCTTATGTAAACTGACCTATGCTAATTTTCTTTTCCAGTATTTTGTTAAATAATCATATTCCCTTGGGTTTAGAGGTAGGAGTAGCATTCGTGTCCTTTTACCACTTCTCTACCAACAGTCTGCTCTATGAAAGCCAACTCTTAGGTTAAATATTGGTAAGCCTTAAATGTTTATTTATAAGTAATCACAAAACAGACTTTATAAACCAAGGGAATTCCCACTCTCTATTGTTGGACACTTGGAATGTGCCTCATGAGAAGTGTTCATGTGGAGGCACTTGCAACCATCTCGAAATGTAACCAGCCAGAGATATCTGTCAAGTTAAGTGGCAGACACCCCCCCCATGAAATAGAAAATAAGGATAAATAGCACTTTGACTGTGACTATTACTTGATTCAAAGGTGCTGGTAAGTTGGGCTAGCAGGTTCGATGCTCTCTCTAGCCAATCAAATAATCTAAACATCTCATTTCCAAAATGGGTATTTCATACATTTCCTAGGATAATTACCATGCCTTCCATTAATGGTATAATAGGTAGAATTCTAAGTTGAATCCCAATGATCCATGAACATGTGTCATTTCCTTCTTTTGACTGTGAACAGTACTTGGAACTTAATTCTTAACCAATAGAAAACGGCAAAGGAGTTGAGATGTCAGGTCAATTATGGCAAAGGTGAAGATAGTGTGGTATGCCCAAAGTCCCTAACTATATTTAAAAGTCCCTAACTATATTGTTTTGGAGTAATACATCAATAAATGCAAATACTTAAGCAATAAAAAATGTACAAATAAATAAATGCAAATACTTAAAATCTGTTTTGTTAATTTACTCCAATATCAGTGGTTCACCCAGTTGGAGAGCTTGTTAAAACATGAATTGCTGGACCTTTTCCTCCAGAATTTCTGATTCAGTTTTGAGGTGAGCCCTAATGAATTTCTAAGTTCCCAGGTGATGTTGATCCTGCTGATATATGGAGCACAACTTGATCACTACTCTTCTGGATTTAGCTAGTTTTGGCTTCATTAAAATGTTTATCTAAGGGGCTGGGGTTGTGGCTCAGTGGTAGAGCACTTGCCTCGCACACATGAGGCACTGGATTTGATCCTCAGCACAACATAATAATAAATAAAATAAAGATATTGTATCCATATACAAATAATATGTTAACAAAAACACACATGCACTATATAAAAGCATGAGAATTCACTCAAATATTTTGCTAATAGGGGACACAACTTGAGATTTGAAAACTGATAAAATATTTCAAATCTGCTTTATGGAACTTGGTGCCACACATGATTTTGTGACACTGTAATTGCCTTATAAAATCAACAATAAGTGTCATGTTATTTAATATTTTTAACATGGTCAGTGTTTTGTAGTTCTCAAAGCACTCTTTGTTGTTCTATATCAATGGGAATGCCAAGAGGTCAGACGGGTATTTCTGTACTCACTTTCCCCTATTATAAGGCTGAGGCTTGAGGACCCCGGCCATCCTGATAGATAGCAGGAGTTAGACTTAAATATATGCAAAGGATGCCAGGCCTTTCCTTCATAGTCTATTCCCACAACAGACTTGAAAAAGAATGAAGTGATCCCAAGAACTGGTATAAAATGGTAAGAATGTAGGCAATAATGTGTGGATGCATGGTTTATTTAATTTCTCCATGAAACTCCTATAGTCTTCATGAGGAACTTTCCACAAAGAAAAAAAGAAAAAAAGAAAGAAAACAAATCTGTCATCCCACATTTTTTTTTAACCAAGAGCTATGGCATAGATGCTTGGATAGTTGTCAAGGTTTGACTAAAATCATCACTAATCATTTAGCACCAGTGTGTTCTGCCAGCTGCACTTGAAGCACACTTTGTCATCCTAAAGCAAAATAAACTAACTAAGGCAAGTGAAGAGTGCCAGAATTATTTCATTGCTATACTCACTGGGATTTCACTGACTAAAGTTAATGCAGTTTCCTGAGCAGTGAGGGTCCCCATTGGCTCTGAGTGGGCTTTGTACAATTTTAGGAAAGAAGAAATTACTTACTAATCTGGCTACAGTTATATCTGGCTTTTCCACTAAAACTAGAGTTACTAGGTGTTCTACTTCTTTAGGGAATGCACTACTTTTCACAAATTACACTGTGTCCAACCCAAAGTAGGGCAGTAAAAATGTCTCTTTTTCTGTGACATGCCAGATTCTTCTCCTTCCTGGGCTTTGACTCATTGGGTATCCACACCTTTCAGTATCTGAGTTAGAAACTTTTCCCAGAATGAAGAAGCCCAGAATCCATAAGCCCCATGAATCTAGTCTCATAGATTTTTATAGTAGCATAATGTGACCACAGAGAGAAAAATTTGCACCCAAAGTACAAAGTGAGTCAAGCTGTTTTGGTTATATTAACAACCTTGGATTATTGCTCCAGATAGCAGAATCAGGTGTGGCTGATCTGGCAATAACACCAGCCCAGCATGAAAATGTCTACTGCATGATGAATGCTTAAATGTCACCTGCTATAGGAGCCCTTTACCCATCTACCACATGCTCTGTATCACCCGCACTCCAAGCTGGAATGAACCTTTCCATTTCTCTGTCCTTACATAACTTTCCTTTCCTGCTACTCATAAGGAATTGTAGCGGGTTGTCTAGTATCTTAGAGATTCCAGTGGGACAAACTTCATAGTTCCTTCCTCTCCTTATATATCTCCGTGCATTTGTTTTTATAATAGATTTTTTTCATGTTCAGTTCTGAGAGAAAATTAAAGATTTTATTCAACTTACAAATATCCTCCAATTGACCCCATTTTTTTCATGCCTCCATTCAGTTATTTGAAGTCTCCTTCACAGTCTCAGGCACTTACATATTTCTCTATTATAGCACTTGCATTGTAACAGGATAATTACTATTTTACATATCTGCCTTCCTCACTATACTGTGAATTCATCAAGATAGACTAAAACCAACGGCCTGTTAGTTGTGAGTGCTCAGTACAACTTAACAATAGAATCATTCCTAACCAGTATCAGTGACAAATTCCGTGCTGTCCATGGTACATTGAGCAGGTGTATATAGTAGATTGTCCTCAGGTATAGCTGGACAGCAGAATTACCCATTAACAAGGGCAAGGATATTTATTCTCAAATCTGTTTATGCCACTTTTTTGTAGTTATATTATTTGATAAGGGCCAATGATAAATGAATATTTTAAAATTTTCTTATGAAAACTAAGTAGAATGCTTTGTAAATAGTAGCAAATACTCTTTAAAAATGAAAGTTATTTTGTTTAACTTAATGTTTTGCTGTGGGCAAGGCTATTATAAAGAATTGGGAGGCTGAAGTTGTAGCTCAGTTGTAGTGCACTTGCCTAGCATGTGTGAGGCCCCTGGGTTCAATTCTCAGCACCGCATATAAATAAATGAATAAAATAAAGGTCCATCAACATCTAAAAAACATTTTAAAAAAATAATTGTAAACTCTGGATGAACTTGCAATTTGATTGCCTTTCAACTATCTTAAAAGAAATTAAACAGAAACTCATACACAGTGAGTGTGATTTGAGCAAGTATGAAAGCACAAGTAAGTTTGTCAATGATGGATCCTTAATAAAAAAATTTTAATTGTTCTACTAAAATATAGTGAATAAAAAGTACATTCACACATTTTAATTAAAGTGAAATCTGCATTTATTTTTAAATTATTTAAAATTCCTGCTTTGACACTTTTATTGACTACCAGGCATATAACGAGACATCCTATTATAATTATTTTACATCCTTCCTGATTAACTCAATCATTAGTTTATTTGAATAAGTATTTGATAAATCCTATGCTTCATTTCTTTTGCATTACTTAATGCAGAATTTATGTCTTGAAGCATTCATTTGAGTGTTGGTTATAGTAGTGGCAAACAAGAGGTACCTAATCATTGAATAATTAATGAATGTTGACCTATTATCCCTTATTTTGATTCTGCTTTTAAATGAATCTCTTCTTTTGACACTTTCTCTTTCTCAGAAAAATGGGGGGAAAAGATGACAGGCATTTGTAGGTAACCAATAAAAGTCACAGAGAAGTTCACAAATTCCATACATTCTTTTCATATTTTAGAGCAGCTGTGTTTGTATATCTTATTTGGCACTTAAAAGATTTCATATATCCAGATAAATTTGATATGATTTTCATCCTAAGCTAGACAATAAAATAACAAAGATTCAATTTTAGAATTGCTTATATCCCCCACCATGTTCATCAGGAAACTTGCCACTAAAAACTATCCCCCAAAGATTTGGTGATTGTCATTCTGTTTTATATATTGGTAGAGTACAGCATTGCCCAAATTTAGTATAAAATAAGGAATGATAATAATGACCATATTTGTCTTATGACAAGGCCTGTGTCAAATACTTAAATGTGCACCATCTCTCCAGAAGCACAGCTCTGACAGTTTCCTGGTAGCTGCAGGTATTATTATCCCCATTTTACAGACAAGAAAATAAATTTTTAAAGAGGTTAAACAATTTTCCCAAGGTTTTGCCAACTAAGTATGCTTATTGTCACTTTCATGAATCTGTGTGGTGGATTTTGCCAGTCTGTTTGGCAAAACACTACTCAACAAAGGGTACAGAGTCATAGGAATCAAAGACAGTACTATCTGAGATGTGTACGTGATGTGAGGAGGTGGTCATAATGAATAACATCTATAAGCATTACTCTCAATAGCAACTTTAAAGATACAAACAATGTATTCCTATATCCAGAAGTCAACTTTAGGTGACTTACAGACCTAGTGATAGGCATCTCTGACCCCATAATGCATCAGTGCATTACAAATCATTTGTCATTTATGTACTATTTATAAATGTTAAGTATTATTTACTTGTTCACTTTTTATTGTATTTATTAGAAGGTGTCTTGAAGGTGGTATCTGTCAAATACTACAAAGTCTAATATTCATTTAGTTTTTCCTATTTTCCTACTTGAATCACCTCAAATCAATACTTTTCAAAATATCAATTATTGGGGCTGGGGATGTGGCTCAAGCGGTAGCGCACTCGCCTGGCATGCGTGCAGCCCGGGTTCGATCCTCAGCACCACATACAAACAAAGATGTCATGTCCGCTGAAAATTAAAAAAATAAATATTAAAAAAATTCTCTCTAAAAAAAAATATCAATTATTTTTAGGGAATCTCTATCAATTACTAAGGAAGACTGAAGGATAAATGTAGGTGAGAAGATTTATAATAAAGAAAAATACAGGGTAATGGTAATAGCATCAGTATAATATAAAAACAAGCATATTAATACAAATCAAAACATGCTGTGGGGAACTCAGGAAAATACAAGGTTAATCACAGCGGGCTGCATCCATGGAAGTGTCTGAAGATGTGACGTACCATCTTTCATCCATCTTTCTCAAGAGCAGTTTGCCAGTGTGCAACAAAGTTTTAAAATATATGCTTTTTGATCCAGTAAGTCCCCTTACAGCAATCTATTTTAAAATCAGAATCTTGATACATACATAGGGATGAATAAGCAATAACAATTTTTAAAATTTAAAAATTCAGGAAATAGGAGTCTGCAAGGCGCGCTGGGATAGAGACGCAGGGTTACAGCGCTGCAGTTTCTGCCAGACGCGCAAGCACCGCACTCAGGGCTGAATTCTGGGTTCGAGACGGGGAAGGAAGCGGTCCATCTCGGTTCTCCACACCGGTCAGACCACAGAGGAGGCCAGCAGCCACCATGTTGGTAAACTGACGTCACCACACCTGTTTTTGACTGACCGCAGCTCATTCAGCCATAGAACAGGTAATTTCAGGCTGCAATTCGCCTGCGGCTTGCAGACAGATTGCTAGGGTTCAGCGCCTGGGGGCTTCTTAAAATCTGATCTTATCGGAGTGAACACGGAGCGCGGGGCGGCCAAGTCCCGGCTCCCGGAACCGTCCCGGAACCGCCCTGGCTCCGGGCTGCGGAGCCTGCGGAGGCTGCTTCTTGGACCCTGCTAATATCAGAGCAAACACGAAACACCAAGAAGCCGAATTCCAGCTCCCGGAACTGAGCCCGCGGGGACTGCTTCTTGGAGCTTACACTTATAGGAGCTTACACCGAGCACAGAGCGGCCGAGTTCCGGCTCCCGGAACCGTCCCGGAACCGCCCTGGCTCAGGGCTGCGGAGCCCGCGGAGGCTGCTTCTTGGACCCTGCTACTATCAGAGCATACACCAAACACTAAGCGGCCGAATTCCAGCTCCCGGAACTGAGCCCGCGGGGACTGCTTCTTGGAGCCTACACTTATAGGAGCTTACACCGAGCACGGAGCGGCCGAGTTCCGGCTCCCGGAACTTCCCTGGACCGGGGCTAGGAGCCCGCGGAAACTGTGTCTCGGTCCGGGTCCTGCTGAGGGCAGGTCAGGACTCACCCATTGCTTGGGTTGCCTGGCAAGGGGAACGAAATGCTGCCATTCGCATAGGATACCAACATGGCAGAGATCTGATGTCAGCAGAAAGCGGTGGAGGAGAGATCTTCATCAATACCAGCGGTGACATAAGCAGTTGGTCTTCTGGTAAGGGGGGTGAGGCTCAGTCACCCGAGTCTCCTCAATTTGTCCTCGAGCCGGAGGGAAGGAGCCGGGCCGCCGCCAGCCCCCGGAGCAGGCCCAGCGGCTCACCAGCGTGGTGACCGCGTGACCCCAATTGGAGAGGGGGCGGAGCGGAGCCGCCACCCACACCCGCCAGGTGGGCAGACCCACGACCCAGTAGTACATGGGCGTGGTAGGAGGGGCAGGGCAGAGCCGCCCTTCGCGCTTGCAAGGTAAACAGACCTGTGACAGCCTGGCGGGTCAGGCCCAGTGGCCTGCCAGTGTGGTACACACGTCACCCCAACTCGAGTAGGGGCAGAGCAGATCCTTATCCCACGCCCGGATCAGGCCCTGCCGGTGTGGTGGTCACGTGACCCCAATTGGAGTGGGGGTGGAGCGGAACCGCCACCCGTGCCCGCAGGGTGAGCAGACCAGTGATCAACCTGCAGATCAGGCCCAGGGGTCCGCAGGCGTGGTAGGAGGGGCAGGGCAGATCCGCCGCCCGCGCCTTCAAGGTAGGCAGACATACAACAGACCGGCGGATCAGGCCCAGGAGCCTGCCGGCGGGGTACAAACACCACCCTAATTGGAGTAGTGACAGAGCAGAGTCGCCTCCCTTGCCAGGAACAGACCCAGCATCCTGCAGGCGGGGTAGTCACGACACCCCAATTGGAGTAGGGGCAAAGCAGAGCCTCCACTCGTGCCCGAAAGGTGGGCAGATCTGCGACCGACCAGCAGGACAGGCCCAGTGGCCTGCTGGTACGACAGACACGTCACCCCAATTGGAGTAGGGGCAGAACAGAGCCGCCACCAGCTCCCAGAACAGGCCCAGTGACCTGCCGGCGTGGTAGCCACGACACCCCAATTGGAATAAGGAGAGAGCAGAGCCGCCGCCCGCACCTGCAGGAAAGATACGCAAGCAGTATGAAAAGACAAGGAAAGAAAGGACCACAAGCAATGCAGGTCAACGCAACTTTAGAAGAGGTAACAGCTGCAGCAGATGGAATGTCAGATAAAGAATTCAGGATATACATGCTTCAGATGATCTGGAGTATCAAGGAAGACATTAAACAGCAAAATCAGACAATGAAAGATCACTTCGACAACGAATTACGCAAACAAATCCAGGAAGCAAAGGATCAACTATACAGGGAGATAGAGGTTATAAAAAACAAGCAATCAGAAATCCTAGAAATGCAGGAAGCAATAAACCAACTTAAAAACTCAATGGAGAATACTACCAACAGAGTAGAACACTTAGAAGATAGAACATCAGACAATGAAGACAAAGTATTTCAACTGGAAAAGAACATAGACAGCTCAGCAAGACTGTTAAGAAACCATGAGCAGAACATCCAAGAAATATGGGATAACATTAAGAGACCAAACTTAAGAGTCATTGGGATACAGGAAGGTACAGAGCTCCAAACCAAAGGAATGAGCAGTCTATTCCATGAAATAATACAAGAAAACTTCCCAGACTTGAAGAATGAGACAGAATCCCAAATCCTAGAAGCCTACAGGACGCCGAATGTGCAAAATCATAAGAGATCCACACCTAGACACATTATAATGAAGATGCCCAACATACAGAATAAGGAGAGAATTTTAAAAGCTACAAGAGAAAGGAAGCAGATTACATTTAGGGGCAAGCCAATCAGGATAACAGCTGATCTTTCAACACAGACTCTGAAAGCTAGAAGATCCTGGAATAACATATTTCAAACACTGAAAGATAATGGGTTCCAACCAAGAATTGTGTATCCAGCGAAATTAAGCTTCAGGATGGAGAATGAAATTAAAACCTTCCACGATAAACAAAAGTTTAAAGAATTCGCAGCTAGAAAACCATCTCTTCAAAACATCCTAGCCAAAGTATTACAGGAAGAGGAAATGGAAAATAACAATGAAAACCAACAGTGGGAGGTAGGACAGTAAAGGGGGGGGGGAAACAATCAAAGAGGAAAACAAACAATGTTTAGTAACAGAAATAAACAAATATGGCTGGAAGAACAACCCATATCTCAATAATAACCCTAAATGTTAATGGCTTAAACTCACCAATTAAGAGACACAGGCTAGTAGAATGGATCACAAAACAAGACCCAACAATATGCTGCCTACAGGAGACGCATTTGATAGGAAAAGACATACATAGGCTGAAGGTGAAAGGTTGGGAAAAATCATATCACTCATATGGACTTCGGAAACAAGCAGGCGTGTCCATACTCATATCAAATAAAATAGATTTCAAGCCAAAGTTAATCAAAAGAGATAAAGAGGGACACTACATACTGCTTAAGGGAACCATACACCAACAAGACATAACAATCATAAATATTTATGCCCCAAACAATGGTGCAGCTATGTTCGTCAAACAAACTCTTCTCAAGTTCAAGAGTCTAATAGACCACCACACCATAATCATGGGAGACTTCAACACACCTCTCTCGCCACTGGACAGATCTTCCAAACAAAAGTTGAATAAGGAAACTATAGAACTCAATAACACTATTAATAACCTAGACCTAATTGACATATATAGAGTATACCACCCAACATCAAGCAGTTACACTTTTTTCTCAGCAGCACATGGATCCTTCTCAAAAATAGATCATATATTATGTCACAGGGCAACTCTTAGACAATATAAAGGAGTAGAGATATTACCATGCATCTTATCTGATCATAATGGAATGAAACTGAAAATCAACGATAAAAGAAGGAAGGAAAAAGCATACATCAATTGGAGAATGAACAATAGGTTACTGAATGATCAATGGGTTATAGAAGACATCAAGGAGGAAATTAAAAAATTCTTAGAGATAAATGAAAACACAGACACAACATATCGGAATCTATGGGACACATTGAAAGCAGTTCTAAGAGGAAAATTCATTGCTTGGAGTTCATTCCTTAAAAAAAGAAAAAACCAACAAATAAATGATCTCATACTTCATCTCAAAATCCTTGAAAAAGAAGAGCAAAACAACAGCAAAAGAAGTAGAAGGCAAGAAATAATTAAAATCAGAGCTGAAATTAATGAAATCGAAACAAAAGAAACAATTGAAAAAATTGACAAAACTAAAAGTTGGTTCTTTGAAAAAATAAACAAAATCGACAGACCCTTAGCGATGCTAGTGAAGAGAAGAAGAGAGAGAACTCAAATTACTAGCATACGGGATGAAAAAGGCAATATCACAACAGACACTTCAGAAATACAGAAGATAATCAAAAACTATTTTGAATCCTTATACTCCAATAAATTAGAAGATAGTGAAGGCATAGATAAATTTCTTAAGTCACATGATCTGCCCAGATTGAGTCAGGAGGATATAGAAAACCTAAACAGACCAATATCAATTGAGGAGATAGAAGACACCATCAAAAGACTACCAACTAAGAAAAGCCCAGGTCCCGATGGGTATACAGCAGAATTTTACAAAACCTTTAAAGAAGAACTAATACCAATACTTTTCAAGCTACTTCAGGAAATAGAAAAGGAGGGAGAACTTCCAAATTCATTCTATGAGGCCAACATCACCCTGATACCTAAACCAGACAAAGACACTTCAAAGAAAGAAAACTACAGACCAATATCTCTAATGAACCTAGATGCAAAAATCCTCAATAAAATTCTGGCGAATCGGATACAAAAACATATAAAAAAAATTGTACACCATGATCAAGTAGGATTCATCCCTGGGATGCAAGGCTGGTTCAATATACGGAAATCAATAAATGTTATTCACCACATCAATAGACTTAAAAATAAGAACCATATGATCATCTCGATAGATGCGGAAAAAGCATTTGACAAAGTACAGCATCCCTTTATGTTCAAAACTCTAGAAAAACTAGGGATAACAGGAACATACCTCAATATTGTAAAAGCAATCTATGCTAAGCCTCAGGCTAGCATTATTCTGAATGGAGAAAAACTGAAGGCATTCCCTCTAAAATCTGGAACAAGACAGGGATGCCCTCTCTCTCCACTTCTCTTCAACATAGTTCTCGAAACACTGGCCAGAGCAATTAGACAGACGAAAGAAATTAAAGGCATAAAAATAGGAAAAGAAGAAATTAAATTATCACTATTTGCAGATGATATGATTCTATATCTAGCAGACCCAAAAGGCTCTACAAAGAAACTATTAGAGCTAATAAATGAATTCAGCAAAGTGGCAGGATTTAAAATCAACACGCATAAATCAAAGGCATTCCTGTATATCAGCGACAAATCCTCTGAAATGGAAATGAGGACAACCACTCCATTCAAAATATCTTCAAAAAAAATAAAATACTTGGGAATCAACCTAACAAAAGAGGTGAAAGACTTATACAATGAAAACTACAGAACCCTAAAGAGAGAAATAGAAGAAGATCTTAGAAGATGGAAAAATATACCCTGTTCATGGATAGGCAGAACTAACGTCATCAAAATGGCGATATTACCAAAAGTTCTCTATAGGTTTAATGCAATGCCAATCAAAATCCCAATGGCATTTCTTGTAGAAATAGAGAAAGCAATCATGAAATTCATATGGAAAAATAAAAGACCCAGAATAGCAAAAACAATGCTAAGCAAGAAGTGTGAATCAGGCGGTATAGCGATACCAGACTTCAAACTATACTACAGAGCAATAGTAACAAAAACAGCATGGTACTGGTACCAAAACAGGCGTGTGGACCAATGGTACAGAATAGAGGACACAGAAACCAATCCACAAAACTACAACTATCTTATATTTGATAAAGGGGCTAAAAGCATGCAATGGAGGAAGGATAGCATCTTCAACAAATGGTGCTGGGAAAACTGGAAATCCATATGCAACAAAATGAAACTGAATCCCTTTCTCTCGCCATGCACAAAAGTGAATTCAAAATGGATCAAGGAACTTGATATCAAATCAGAGACGCGCCGTCTGATAGAAGAAAAAGTTGGCTACGATCTACAGTCGGTGGGGTCGGGCTCCAAATTCCTCAATAGGACACCCATAGCACAAAAGTTAATAACTAGAATCAACAAATGGGACTTACTCAAACTAAGAAGTTTTTTCTCAGCAAAAGAAACAATAAGAGAGGTAAATAGGGAGCCTACATCCTGGGAACAAATCTTTACTCCTCACACTTCAGATAGAGCCCTAATATCCAGAGTATACAAAGAACTCAAAAAATTAGACAATAAGAGAACAAACAACCCAATCAACAAATGGGCCAAGGACCTGAACAGACACTTCACAGAGGAGGACATACAGTCAATCAACAAGTACATGAAAAAATGCTCAACATCTCTAGCTGTCAGAGAAATGCAAATCAAAACCACCCTAAGATACCATCTCACTCCAGTAAGATTGGCAGCCATTAGGAAGTCAAACAACAACAAGTGCTGGCGAGGATGTGGGGAAAAGGGTACACTTGTACATTGCTGGTGGGACTGCAGATTGGTGCAGCCAATTTGGAAAGCAGTATGGAGATTTCTTGGAAAGCTGGGAATGGAGCCACCATTTGACCCAGCTATTCCCCTTCTTGGTCTATTCCCTAAAGACCTAAAAAGAGCATGCTACAGGGACACTGCTACATCGATGTTCATAGCAGCACAGTTCACAATAGCAAGACTGTGGAACCAACCTAGATGCCCTTCAATAGACGAATGGATAAAAAAAATGTGGCATTTATACACAATGGAGTATTACTCTGCATTAAAAAATGACAAAATCATAGAATTTACAGGGAAATGGATGGCATTAGAGCAGATTATGCTAAGTGAAGCTAGCCAATCCCTAAAAAACAAATGCCAAATGTCTTCTTTGATATAAGGAAAGTAACTAAGAACAGAGTAGGGACGAAGAACAGGAGAAGAAGATTAACATTTAACAGGGATGAGAGGTGGGAGGGAAAGGGAGAGAGAAGGTAAATTGCACGGTAATGGAAGGAGACCCTCAGGGTTATACAGTGGAGGGGGTAGAGAGAGAGGAGGGGAGGGGAGGGGAGAGGTGGGGAGGGGGGAGGGTGGATGATGGGAAAGGCAGCGGAGCACAACAGACACTAGTATGGCAATTTGTAAATCAATGGATGTGTAACTGATGTGAATCTGCAATCTGTGTATGGGGTGAAGGTGGGAGTTCATAACCCACTAGAATCAAAGTGTGGAATATGATATGTCAAGAAATTTGTAATGTTTTGAACAACCCACAATAAAAAAAAAAAAAAAAAAAGACATTAAAAAAAAAAAAAAAAAAAATTCAGGAAATAATAACACATCATGAGACAGGAGAATTGGACATATACAGTGATCTACTTTATGATAGAATATTATCCAGCCAGTAAAAATATTTGGGGAGTAGATAGGACATTCACAAAAATGTAAAAATTCTGAATAAGATAGTTGGTGATTTTTGTTCTGTCTTTTTACCTTTTAAAGTTCTCCAAGTTTTCTTTAAAAAATTTTATTTGTACTCCAAATATATTCCACCATGTGTTTTAAAAGAGTATTTAAGAACATGGAGAATACTAATGAGGTAATTGAGATAAAGACTATTATTCTAATGTTGGGGAAAAAAGAAAGTTCAGTGTACCCAGGCACATACATAAAAGGACTAGAAGGAAACACCTGTAATTTTTAAGTTGTTATTTATTATTAGTGGATTGGAAATTTTTTTGAAGGTGACTTTTATTATTTTAGTTCAAATGTTTTTCAGATTTCATAACTTTTATTTATCCCCCAAAATTGTTAAATGAAGGAAAATATATATAATTTCAAAAGAAAGTCCATATGCCTCCCTAGGTTAGCCAGATTCCTTTTTCTTGGCTCAAGCTAAAGCCTCTATGGCAAACCTGAACTTCACCTTGGTTAAAGATCTGATTGTGTTAGATAAGATTCAATAAGTAATTGAAGTTATTCAAACTTGCCAAAGAACAATGCATGAAACATAAATCCTATAATTTAGATTAGGTCTTAAAAATAAACAGATAAAAGAGATGCTGAGCAATGGACTAATCTTTTATTCCAAATAATATATTGGGTCTAATAAGTACAGCATCAGGCAATCAAAATCAGGAAAAACACTGAAAAGGGAAAATAGTATAGTTTCTATATAAAGTTTTAATAAATATCTGTAGAAAAGGGCAATAATTTCAGATGTTCATGTAAGGAAACAAGATCCAGGTTGAAAGAACATAAGTTACCCTGTATTGGTGGGGGTTTAATGCATAAGTTGGCTAATTTTCTTCTTTGTTGCTTTGTAAATTTTGTTACTTGATGTAAATAACAAATCTGTCAAATACCACAAATGACAAACACTGTCCTCTTGGTTATCTTCTGTCTTTAGCATATGGTCATTTTATTTCAACAGATCACTTTCCACACAATTATCTTTGAACTTTCCCATAAAGTACACTTGAAAAAGGGGCCTGGAATCCCACAAGTTACTTTCATCCCTAATACATTTTGGGGGGGCAAATTGCATTAGTGAATAGGACTTAGCAACATTTATAAAGATCCAAATAACTGATGGTTCATTGGAAACAAATGTGTTCCAAATGTCTGTGACATAGAGCACGGGACCTCAGGTCCAACCTCTATAATAATTACTTGAATATTCTGTGTGTGTGTGCACTCACACCTTCTCTTTAGAGAAATATTGTATTTGCAAGACCACCTTTATTTTAGCTTCCCATTCTTGCAGCAGGTTTAAGAGCAGCAAAAGAAAATGAGAGTGGAATTGACATAAGGAGGGGAGGGTGGAAGAAATAAGCTTCTTAAGAACAGGCTGAAATGTTCAAAACTCATACTTTTTCCATGTTTGTGTAAATATAACTGAAACCAAATATAAAACTTTGTAGCCAAACTCTGTTACAATTAGCTATGTTAATTATGGTGAACTAGGCTCTTACCATAAAGATAATTACTTAGGGTACTTAAGAATTGAGATTGATGAGACACTAGATAAGGTCATTTATTATCTCTGTTAAGTAATTTGGTCTAATTAATATTTATGTATAGATGAAATCCAAACTCTAGAAAGCATCTCAGATTGACATATCTAAATTGTTACTGGAAAAACACATGATTCCTCTTCTGAGAGAAGGACTGTAAAATATGTTTTCTTTTAGGTCAAATAAATCAATGTTCATGCCACTGATGAGTAGAGCCACTAGGAAATCATCACCTGCTTTAGGGATTAGAATGCTGCCTTTGAGAACAAAATGAAATGCATGAAAGTATTTACACATGAATTGCCACAAAATTTGGAAGTGATTCAGAATGTTTTATGTATCACATTAATGTGTATATGACCCCAGTAAATATAAAGCATACATTTATTGGTGCAAAATGTGTTCTGACTTCACAGAAGATGTACACATAAGCAGTATTTGAAAAAATGACTAATGATAGAAAAAATAATGACAAATACCCTTTCAATCGTGACTTCAAGTTCATAGACAGTATAGTATCATGAAAAGTGATGACACCTTGGTAAAGGTTTTTGTTAAGCTCACTGCTTTCTGGCAATTTTTATTGGACATTTTCTTTTTCTAACTTTCCTGTTTTATTCAAAAGCATGCACCAATTCAAATGATAACCCAAAGTGAGCATCACTCTTTTAGTGAGTCACAAGCAAAGAGAACTCCAGCATGTTTTATGATTGTAATAATCAAGGTGATTTAGAAAGAGAGTATTAAAATTGTGAAGAACTTAGAATCAAAATCAGGGGTGTATTTTATAAAACAATTAACCAAGAATAAAACCAGACAAGAAAGTCATTGAAGACTTTAAGTTAATTATTAAATACTGAGTGAATCTAAGAAATGATGAAGCCAAATTCTATAAAACAAAAAGTGGTTCCTAATCACATTATATTAGAATATATATATCATATATATATATGATATCAGAGAATTGAACAATCCAGGAGCCCTGTTTTAGTCAGCTTTTTCACTGCTGTGACTAAAGGGCCTGACCAGAACAACTGTTAAGCAGGAAAGGTTTATTTGGGGGCTCATGGTTTTAGAGGTCTTAGTTCATAGAAAGCTGTTTCCATTCCTCAGGGCTCAAGGAAAGTCAGAACATCATGGTAGAAGAGTGTGTCAGGGGAAAGCAACTCACATGGTGATCAGAAAACAGAAAAAAAAAAAATATATATATATATATATATATATATATATATATATATATATATATATAATATATCTCCCAGAGCCATGTTCCCAATGAAACCATTTCCTCTAGCCACACCCTACACCCCACTGTCTCCAGTTCCCACTCAGTTAATCCCATCAGGAATTAATTCACTTGGGTCCTAGGTTAAGGCTATGAGCTAATCATTTCTCCTCCCAACCTTCTTGCATTGTCTCACATGTGAGCCTTTGGGGGACATCACATCTAAACCATAGTAGGTCCTTAGCCACTGAGTCACATCCCCATCCCTTTTTATATTTTATTTTGAGACAGGGTCTCACTAAGTTGTTTAGGACCTCATTAAATTACTGAGTCTGGCTTTGAACACATGATCCTCCTGCCTCAGCCTCTTGAGTTGCTGTGTGTACCACCATGTCCGGCTAAAAATGTAGATATCTCATGCAGGTTTTTGTATTTTTGCTAAGTGTTTGTGTGTGTGATGTTTACAATGATGGCTTTAAGTTTTACCTAAAATACTTCTATCTCATCTTTGATCATGTTGATAGAAGTATTCAACAGAGAGTGATCTGAACTTCTGATTCTGAAACACTTTGGTGCCAAGCTAAAAACATCAGTTCTCAGTATTTCCTCTTTATGATCTAATTCAAGTTTCTAGTATTTTTCTCACCCTGAAAGACACAAAAGACACTTAAACATATTCATCATTAATGGTGGGT
Organism: Marmota monax; assembly: GCF_021218885.2. Classification (NCBI taxonomy): domain Eukaryota; kingdom Metazoa; phylum Chordata; class Mammalia; order Rodentia; family Sciuridae; genus Marmota; species Marmota monax. Next base: position 86,206 of record NW_026692479.1, on the reverse strand, counting down.
TTTAGCAATTAAAATCACTACAGTATGATTGATACTAATGTGGTTATAAAAATCCTTCTGTCAATTGCCAAAAATTCTAAGTCTACCACTTAGACAATTTTTATTTCCCACCAATACAGACGTATTGTCCATGCCATGCAAGTGAGAAACAGTAACATTCCCCCAGTGTTCCTCCTTTCCTAACTACTATGTCAGTGTGGGGGTCTCATTCCTAGGTGTGGGGGATCAGAGGAGAGTGTTTGAGAAATCTTTCTCCAGTTTTTATAGGGAATGCTTGCAATTTTTCATTTAGAATGATGTTGGCCTTGGGTTTAGCATGTATACCTTTTACAGTATTAAGGTATGTTCCTACTATCCCTAGTTTTTCTAGACGTTTGAGCATAAATTGATGTTAAATTTTGGCAAATACTTTTTCTGTATCTATTGAGATAATAATGTGATTCTTATATTTAAGTCTATTGATGCATCCCTGGAATGAACCCAGCTTGATCATGGTGTACTAAGTTTTAAATATATATTTTGTACGCAATTTGCTAGTATTTATTAAGAATTTTAGCATCTATGTGCATCAGAGATATTGGTCTCAAGGTTTCTTTCCTTGATATGTCTGGTTTTGTATCAGGGTGATACAAATTTTCTGAAAGGGCAAGTAGTAAATCCTAGAGCTCCCAAATGGCACTTTGTGGATTTATCTTGAGGCAAGTCTGGCATGTTGTGTTGCTGTTTCTGGAAAGATTATTGATAAGACAGATTGTATTATGGAAGCTACTTTTATTTCCTTTTCATTTTTCCAAGTAGGAAAATATTGCTCTCAACAAGGGTTCTTCTACTAATCTTTCCTAGTAAGCATTCTATTTCATATGCATATAAGAAATAAATATTTCCTATTTCACCTATATATATGTATAGATAAACTCAATTTGGGTGGAAAGCATACTTTGAAGAAAATCAGTTTATTTAATATTTAGCAAGGCAAGGTGATGTTGGTGTGTCACCAAGGGATTTGAATAAATAGGATTATGTTTCCTTTTGAAAACAGCAGAGCACTGAACTAGAAATACTTCCTAGAAGCTGCACTCTTCCATTTTAAGAAAATCCAATTGTTCTAGCTAATTGTAAATTAGGAGCTTATAGCCCAGTTTCCCTCCTTCTATTCAATGTGGGATAGTCATACAGCTATAAGGAATTTACTTACCATAAAATTTTACTTACCATAAAATCTTCTCCTATAAATCCCCAATGATTTACAAGAGCATTATGTTTCATCCTCTTTCCTCCCAGAGTCTTTCCTTCAAATTCTCCTGGGACTAGGAGAGCCCTGAGCAATCATCCAGCCCCCACACTGTAGAACTCTTCATCCTAGACTCTTGAATTTCAGAACACAGAGGAAGTTTAGGGAGAACAGAAATCAAACACCTACATTTGGCAGCTGACAAAGTGAAATAGGTAGAAGAAAACGTTTATCCACATCACACAGTGATCAAGAGCCAGAGTTCCACCTTGTGAGAGAGCACCCTCAACTTCATGTCACCAGCCTCCATTTCTATCAATGTCGTTGACTAAATGCCCTGACCACTGGAAAGTGTACACAGAAATAATCCAAGTTCTCCATGATCAAGTTCGGCTTCATTTCTTCTGCGTTCCCAAGCAGAGATAGCAAAGGGCTGGTTGTCTTCTTCAAAGGAACAGAAGATTTTTTTTATCATAGCTTTTATCATAGAATTTCAGAGAAGAGAGATCAAGAGGCCATTTTATCTACCCCTTACAACTGGACATTACCAAACAGAGAATAAGACATCTCTTCCTTGACTAAAGATTTCCAATAAAGACAAGAAATGCCCTGGTAAGTTAGGGCACCTGAGTGTTCACGCTCATTTACTGATAAGCATGAGCAAAATGAAATCGCCCTATAAATCTAAATAATGCTGTGTAGAATCATGCATGTGTGAGGCTGGTATCAATTGTCTTACACAAGTTCTAGCTGCTAAAGACCTACTAAATTTGCTTTTGTGCTTTTACTAAAAAATATCTTTGAAATACCCAGAGCTTTCTAAGATTTTGTAAGATACAATCTTTCCCTTTTCCACATAGCCTCTTATCTATTAGTAATGAAAGCTGACAATCACAGTATTTAAGGAAAAGATAAAAAAATGAAGAGAGGGACAAGGAAGGCATTGTGATAAGGATCTGTAGAGCAAAGGAGGGCTTTGGGCATTAAAGTCTACAGTAAAGTGAAATGTATACCATGGCTTTTCACTGGGTTCACTTATTTTTCCCTTGATGGATTTAAATACTTATTGTTTATTTTTTTTTCAGATGTCCCTAAATTTGATGCTGGCTTGAACTTGCCATCTTTCTCTCTCAGTCTTTTGGTAGTATAGTTGTGCCAGGCCATGCCCCACCCACTCTCTTTATCATCATAGCAAAGTGAAAGGAAAATTTCCACGTGTTACCCTGGAGTTATCACTCAGCTACCCACTACACCATCCTCATTCACCCTTTTAATTCTGTGTGTGCTTCTCACAGATAAAGTCTTTGCTATTAGCTACTGACACAATGGTGCCATTTGATTTTCATTTGTGACTTACTGCTCCTGAACTGAGCCACAGTTAACAAAATTAAAGCCATGAATTTTTTCCCTACTTAGACATTTGTGACTTCCATAAAGGACACTGGAATGTATAAGCTTTCATGAATAATCCACATCAATAGAACTGCATGAAATAATTTGGAAACTTAAATTTAGATTTAATTGGTATTTTAGAGTTGATCCTCAGTGAATAGGAAACATTAAAAATAAACTCAAAACACCAAGCAATTTGGCATTATTCACTGTTCCATGACAATTCCCTTTATTCGAAAACAAACTTTATTTTTGCAATCCATAATTCTTCCTTTAAATTCAAGCATCAAAAACAAAGTAGTCTCTTGATTGTTTAAGAAGGAAATGCACTTGCCCCCTGGTTAGCAGATTAGCAGTGTAAACAGCCCAGGGAGCTTTCCCAGGGGCTGTCCTTTCAAGAGGCCCAGCTTCCACTTTCTCATTCCCTCCAGGCAACAGGGGCCAATACCTTTGCCCATTAATAGTAGTTTTCCATATGGAGAAAGACATTATTGACCACAGTGGGATAGCTCAGGTCTTTTCCCTCACTTTCCCCACAGGAGTGAATTCAGTAGAATCTTTCAATTCGGAAACAGTCAAGTCACTGACCATCTGACTCCTTAGATATTCTCAGCAGTACTCTTAGCAATCCGGAAATCTCTCCTTTACAATTTCCTCTCTCTCTCTCCCATCTTTCATACATAGGCAGCTTGAAATTCAACATTAGCTTTGAAGTGGAAGAAGTAAGAAATAGGTAGAAAGGAAACAAAGGAAGGACCAGGGGATGTTAGAGGGATGAGGCTTTCCAGGAAACTGAGGCAGCATACAGATACTCCCCACCACCACTCTTCAAACCCTGATTCTTGAGATCAAGTCAGACTTTAGACATGTTGCTCAGAGTTAACAGGCATGGTTTATTGAAGGGATAGTAAAAGGGAGAGAGTTGGGTCCTCTCTGGAAAGAGAGTGACAGCATGCCTCTCTCCTACACTCCAGATTATTGGGGATCCCATTAAAACTAACCTCTGTTTATGCCTCTGAATTTTTTTTCTATCACATAAGCCAAGGATCCCACTGGTCCTAAGTGGAGTTTTACCTTCTCCCCAGGGAACTCCTCTAGACCCTTCTTCAGAAACACCTCTTCTCCCATGACAGCTTCAGACTAGTAAAAGAATAATCACTGTGCAGGATTCAAAAAGTACAGAACCTATTCACAGAAAGCATTCACACATCCAAAACAAATGTGTCACTAATAATGAATAATGATAGCCATGTCTCTGAAGGAAGAACATGAAAATAAAGCATGGAAGTAAAAGTAAACCCCAGCCACACCTGTCCTCAAGGAAATAAGCAGAAATCTTTGGTTGTTTTTGAATATTAGATGCTACTATTTTACTTGTTTTAAAATGTCACTTTATTATTATTTTATATATATATATATATATATATATATATATATATATATTGCACCATATGCTCAAGTTTGTTGTACAGCCACAAGTTACACATGGGAAACTAAGCAGAACACTGTATTAGCTTTCACTAACTCACACCAATTTAGCCAATGATAGATTTGAGAAGAAAACTCATTTTATGTCCCAACTAATGTGGGTGATCACAAGAGAAGCTAAATAAAGATAATTACTTCCTGTGTTATTTAGGTAGCAAATTATTTTGATATATACAGCTTCTAAGTTACCTTAAGATATTTCCAAGTGTTTCAAAGCTGGTGAGGAAGAGTTTATATTCATCCTGAAATAAATCATAGAATGGAGTGTTTAACTTCTTTGTACATCCACAGCAGAGACATTCTTTCACACTAACAGAAATACTATTAATCTTTGCTTTTTAGGCTTACTAAATTAATGATTGAAAAGTCAAGGCTCTTCGTTGGAGATTAAAATGCACACACACAGACAGCAGTGACAAAGATGAAGCACTTTATTGCAAGCTGCTGCCAGCTTATATAGGGAAATGAAAGTCAGTTATCCTAAAACAGGAACCCCCTGGGACCAATCATAGTAATGGTTAGGTCATCATCTGTGGTGCATGGGATTCATGGGGGTCACAAACTGTCCACAAGCCCAGATGGGTGAGCCAACTGAAAAATTTTTAAAACAACCTGTTATCTGCTCATTGGAAATTTGCCTGCCACCATGTTACATTCATGCACCCATTATTAGAAAAACCCAGGGAAACCTCAGGGAAACTCCCAACAATGATGAATTTGATATTAGCTAGGTTTGGTTACATTGTTGTATTGCACTTGATAATAATGACAATGAAAATCAAAGTTTCAATACCTTTTTCAAGAAGCTCATTGAGATAGAGTTCATAAAAGGAAAAAAATTGAGTGAAAGCAAATACTAACACCAGCTGAAGAGTGAATTTCTATTCAAATTGTATTTTTATGAATGACAGCTCTTAGATAGAAAAACAGATGAGGGAAACGTTGCTATAGACCAACTTAGTGACTGCTTGGTGGTAGGCAACACTTGGCCCTAGGATAAAAATAACTTTTTTCTTAAAAGAATTTAAAATTATTGGTAATAAAATACTTATTGCATATGATTGAGATCTTTCAAGCTACTAATATATTCTACCCCCCAAACCCATTAATTTTAAAACTCACTAAAGGTAAATATAAGGTTTTGTCCATGTTCTAACTTGCATCTAAATGTGCTTCTACTTTGCGAATATATTCTCCAGTTCTGGTCATCACTTGTGCTTATATAACACAAGATATGGCAAGATAAATTTTCATTATTTTTTAAATACAGAAAAATAGACAATTATTTTAAGGAAATATTTATCATTGCTTAATGAGAACAGCAGTTAAAAAAACTATTAAAGTCTCTATTTCTAGAGTACAACATGATGTAATTGAACAAAATAGGGATAATTAAAAGTCATCCCTAGGTCTTGAGGAACTGTGAATAAATCACACATTCTACCAAAAGATTCACCACCCTGCAGGCATAGAAAACTACAACTTGCTGTCTATGCTGCTTTTATTAAAAAAGTAATTTCTGTTAAAAACAAGCAAACAAAACTCAAGAAAGCTTTAAAAGGTTTTCAATAAATTGAATACCTTATGAAAATATCTTTTTGCAGTAATTCTGATAACTGAGACTGGTTTTACACATTATCTTGCTTAAACTGAGGTACCACCCATGGGAGTAGCATCATGCTACTGCTAAAAGTAAACTTGGGAGCTACCTGAAGAGTATTGATCCCATGTATTTCTCATGGGGTGGGAATGGGGATTCAGGTTCCTGTCTGTAATGAAAATGATCTTGACCCTTTATTGCAACAATTTTAGAAACAGAAGAAAAAAACATATATTGGAGGAAAATAAATTCATAACTAAAGACTCCACTCTATCTACGAACATACTATTAATAAGGTAGTAGTCTTTCGATTAAAATGCTTTCTTTAAGTGTACTATAAATAATATCCAGATGAAAACAATGGGATAGAAGTGCTTTGGAAATGATTTCCAACTCCATATGATTTTAACCATCATGATATTGAGCTGAAATTAAACTATTACACACACTAAAAGATATTTGTGAATACAGAATTCATTTTTATATAGGTTGGCTTAAAGGATTTCTTGTAGAACTTAAAAAAGTAAAGTAACAAATATATATTACTTTATACTTTAATAAACATATACGGATTAAATATAAGGAAAAATTAACCACATGTACCCAATTTTCATGTTAAAATATTGTACCATTATCATTACAGGAAAATTTTCTCCCCAGAGCTGGGGACTGAACTCAAGGCCTCATGCATGCTAAGCACATGCTCAACCACTCAGCTAAACCTAAACACCCAGTTTCCAGGAAAGAATTCTGGTGGTATCATAAATTTTTTTTAAAAAGTTCAACTATGTAATAGATATTCAAATCCAAATTCAGGTAATTGCAAAGCTTTCAGTGGCTTTAAAAGTAAACTGTAGTGTAGTGTGTATTAAATAAATACCTGTATAAAAAATGTGGATGCTAGGTCCAAACTTAGATTTCTTTAAAAAAAACAATGAACAGTAAAACCTCAAATACTAAATCAGAAATGGTAATTGTAATAGATACTATTTTATATAAAGTAGGAACTGAGGCCCTACCTGTCTTAAGTACAATAAAAACCATCATGTGAAATTTCATTATTTAAATATCCAAAACAGGGCAATGTATGTGTATTAACCTGTCTGAATTTATTTATAAAGAGAAGACCGACAAATATTGCTCTCAATTTTGTGGTTAGATGGAAGTCACTGGGTACATTCAGCAGAAGTCTTAGAATTTTATTCCTCATGAAGGGAATTTAAATCTGTAATCAAGTTTGTAATTCTAACAATCCAGGATGTAGTATAACTTAAAAATCACAGATAAGTTTCTGAGTTTCACTCACCATTTTCATGCGGTTGAAGCTGTTCTCTTTCTTGTTCTTCTTGAGGTGGTTGAACATGTTTTAAAAAGCCCATCCTGTACATTACAAAACCCAAAACAACCAGCAACACAATCCTGCCAGAACTGCTAACATGATCACCCACAGTCATAGGCATGGGGCTGAATGCTCCAGGTGACATTAGTGGTAACTAATGTGGAATTGAAGATATCCTCAATTGGAAGGATTTTGTAAGGAAATTCTATGACATTAAATGAAGCAGATGACTTCAGAGAACATGAATGATTCTGGTATTTCTTATTTACAAAAGTCTCAGTCCATAGTAAAGACTTTACGTACAGGATTGAACTCGTGCCTCTGTCTAGTCGCCTAACTTAAGATAATCCTCAGGCACTGAGCAATTCCACAATCCAAAGTGTGAACATCTCTTTCACTGAAGGCGAGATCTTGCTTTGTGATGAGATGGTTCTGGTCACCTTGCCCAGCAATTGTATCATTCTTCTTAGTTGTTTGTAAAGATGAGATCTTGATTCTTAAAGGGTTGATCTCCATATCTGAAGTACAATTCATTGGCCCATCAATGTCATAATTAAGGATGTACAACAAAGTGTTGTTATGTTTATAAGGCCACTGAAGATTTAGCATGGCTTTGCTGAATGAACTTGAACCATTGTTTCTCAGCTCCTAATTGTGCTGAACAACTGGTCTAACATCTTCTTCAGTCTCGGGTTTCTCCATGTGCTCCCAATTTGGAATAGGAAGAAAGATATGATCAGGACTTGAGACTCCTCTTATCTCAACAGCAGCTGTAACAGCAAGGTCAACTCTGTAAGATACAACTGGGCTTACTTTATCAAGAAGATTAGAACTCTGAATTTGTAAATAAAATTTTACAATCTCTGATTGCTGGTGTACACTGAATCGAAGACCAGCTAAGAGTTGAGTTCCAGCCTGCACTGGGTTTCCTAGGTCACATAGCACTTGGTGGGCTTGGCTTTCTGTCTTAAATGCACAAGAAAGTCTTGTTAATGCTTCACTGTTCCAGACAACCCTGATGAAATCAGCCTGTGGTGGCATGGAAATGCTGAGCTCAGCTTCATAGCCACCTTCTCCTTGATTCTGAGCTTAACAATCAATTTGAGAGGGTTGTCGTCTCCAATATAGATCATCTTTTGATCACTATGTACAGAAACTTCCAGTTTGGGTTTACAGACATTGGCTTCACCACAGTCAAGTAGAAAATGAGCCTGTCCACTGATGTTGGCAGGGGTGAACTGGTTAAGGATGGGTCACAAGCCTGTGGCATCAGCAGCTGTTCTATAATCCAACTGATGCTCCATAAAAATAGTAATTGGAGTAAGTTTGTCTCTAAATACAGATTCATCTGCAGATATGCTATCAGCTCTTTCCCACTGCATCTGCACCCTCTAGAAATTGTCATGTTCTTGGAGTGACCTGGGAACCTGCTATGGAGAAACAGTGCTTGCTGAATTGATCCTTTTTGCTTGAGTATATACAAAAGAAGCTCCATCTGGAAGTTAAGTTTCCTTGGAAGTGCTCCTTTGCCATCTGCCTTTAAGCAGAACCTGACATGAAAACAGGAAACTTTGAGTTGTCCCAGGCAATGAGCAGGTTTTATTGTCTTGATTTTAAATGCTAGGGTATACTTGAAGGCCAGCATTTATGGTGATAACAGGTCTGGTCCTGTATAAGACAGCTCGATCTACACAAAAAGCTCTTACAATGAAGTCTGGATATGCATTCTTGTCTCTGTCTGTGGCTTCCTTCATGGAATAGCCAAAGCTTGGCGGCATCCTCTGTGCAGCCCACTGCCCTTCAAGGATCAGATGGCACCGTGTTCTAGCCTGTTGATTTTCTATTGAAGATATAAACAATTCCTTTTTTATCTTCACCCCCATTTGGAGCAGTGATTGCAATATCATTGAAGCCATCCTGGTCCAGATCTCCCAAAGGAGCTATGGCACTACCAAACTGTGCCAAGACCTCAAACCCATTCAGCTTTGTAGTATGGAATCCTCCTGAAGCTTTCTGAAGATACACAGAGACCTACCCCACCATTTGGAGTTTGCCATCAGAGCCTCAAAAAACATCTGCATAATCATCCCCATTAATGTCAGTGGCAGCTACAGAAAATCCAAAATATGCAGCCATCTGCTCACCAGTAAAATTGTGCAAGGAAGACATGTTTTTCCCATCATAAAAATAAACCACTCCCAGAGTCCTTGCTGCTTTTGGAACTCCTGAAACAAAGACATTTATGCTATCACAATTGAAATCTCCGACAGCCACTGAGTAACCCAACTGTCATCAAAAATTGCTTGTGGAGTCTGAGTGGCTGATTATTATACTTGATGCTATGAACATTGGGGTCATATTTAGATAAGATTTCTGCCACTTGATCCAAGATGAGCTGACATTGTTAATAAAAACTACCAGGGCCACCAAGAAGTACTCTGTCAGCTTTAGTAAAATCAATGCTGAATCCTCCTTGAAAAAAATCCCTGTCCATCAGCATCAATATTTTTTGACTTGCATGGAGCATACTCAACAGTCTTAGGTCCATCTTGAAGAAAGAAAATTCCAACAGGCTCTCTCTCCTGTTTCAGCTCAGTCCTCCAGTGGTACAAGGGAGCACAGGCCAAAAATTTATCCTGTTTTGACCTCACAGATGCTCCAAACCACTGGCGGGATTTAAACTCTTATGGATCATCCTTGGCTTAATCTCTATTGCCTGTTGCATCAAATTCAGTTGGTTGGCACTGGTGGCTAGAAGACCAGTCACATTTGAGGACTTGCCTTCCTTCTACAACCCCGAGCTGGGTAGTATTTGCTTAGGGAGCTTCCACCAGAAAAAAACGTCCTGGAAGAAGGCGCTGGGCATGAAGAAATCCACCACTTAAGCCAAGTAACTTCCTTCTGGGCCAAGAGTACTCTGCAGAACTGTTCACATCTAGGTTGAAGATGCTGCAGAGGCAGCAGTAGTCCAGACAGAAGCAGGAGGAGGCAGGGGCCAATGCGCACCGCCGCTGCACCTGAGAATCCATGGCCAAGTGCGCCCAGGATGCCAAGCCTGGAGCAGCTGCCCCTCCCGGGACACAGGGTGCCAGGGGCCCGCCGCCTGCGCGTGCCCAAACTTGTGGGCTCTCTTCCCAGCTAGCCTGGGACAGCGCTGGGAGAGGCAGGAGGGCTGTTTCCTAGAGGCTGTCCTGGAAGGGAGGCGCAGGGTGCATGAGGTGGGGACAGCAGCGCAGGTGCCCCTCGCCTCCTCTGAGCTCGGTTCAATGCAACATCACGGGCTGGGGAATCTAAAATATATTTTAAAATATAACTTTTCATAAGTTTAAGATGATCCTAGATTTGCAGATTCACTGACATTTATAGGGAATATTAACCTTAGACTATGAAGATAAAGTAAATTCATGAATTTTAACCTGCTTCTCTACAGCTTTCTCACTTGTCAATCATTAGTGGATGAAAGCCTTCTCTGAACACATTCTGACAACAAACCTTTTTTTTTTTTTTTTTTTGACTGGTCATGTGTCTTTTAGAGTCAAACCTTGCACAACTTTTATTCATTCTCACTTACAAACACTAATATCCTGTCCATACTTTCTCTGTAATTCATTGGTTTTACTATGGCTTCAAGAATTGTTGCAGCTTTTCTTTTCCTTTTCCTTTTCTTTTTTGGCAGTCTATATGGTGATCTGAAAAGAACATGTTAAGACATGATTTTATGCAATAGCTATCAAATATGTAAACTTCAGTATTCCAAGAGCTTGTGCACAACAAGGAAAGAAATTCAAGAAATATTTAATGAAATTAATGTATCGGCATTTCCCTCCTGGTCTTCTGTGTCCTGTGCTCATTAAAATGGAGAATATGGACTGTAGGGGCCATTGGTCTGCTTTAGGGTGATGTTTCTTGCATTTTCATGATCTAAAAGTAGAACTAAAGCATCTCAGCAATTTCAAGCTGGCACAAGTACATTGCTTTCTAGCTTGAAATGCATAATTAACCAGAAAGCTAGTTGTTGACAGCTAAACTGACTGTTCAAAAAAGGCCCCATTGCAGTTCTAATGAATGCTGAAAAGTAGGGTGTCACAGTGATTTTTTTTTTTTTTTTTTACAGAGAAGCTATATCCACGCAATTGACAAAGGCTCATTTTTCAAAGCTGATGAAAGCTTAAGGGTAATAACAATTATCTCTGTTGTCAAGTACTTGTATCCAAGAATGTACTTATAATCCTATGGAAATTCTATAATTTACTAAACCACTAAGCAGGTCCATGCTATTCGCCCTCCCCAGCCCCACAGGAAGCATCTTATCTCAACAGAGAATTGGAGTCAATGGTGTAAATTAAGTAGTTCTCATCAGGAAGACAGGAGAAAAATGCTATAAAAGCATGCTTCCCAATTTCCAACAGAAATACTGAATAATTGGATAGGATACCAAATTTCACAGCACAAATGAATCTCCTGGTTACAGAATGAGAAAGATACCCAAGCAGGATTAGTGGCTTACAGTTAAGATGGGCTATCATGTCTACTCTTGCTAACAGCAATTTCACAAGAAAAATTAAAATAAATATGGGATACATTATGGATCAAAGCCAAGGAATGCCGTAAATATAGATTTCTTCAGGAATGTGCATGAATATTACCACATCTTTAAATGGTAATTTTTAAGAGATTGTCTTCAAAATACATGGATGACTCATGATGTAATAATTGCCCTCTTTCCAGCACCTTCTACAAAATAGAATTCTTGGGAGATCCCATGTCCTAATCTGCCTCCCAATTACAAGAAGCTTTTTTTTTTTTCCTGGTACTGGGAATTGAACCCCAGGGGCACTTAACTACTGAACCACATCCCCAGCCCTTTTAAAAATATTTTATTTAGAGACAGGGTATCACAAGTTACTTAGGGTCTCACTAAGTTGCTGAGGCTGGCTTTGAACTCCTGATCCTTCTTTCTCAGCCTCCAGAGCCACTGGTATTACAGGCGTGCACCACTGTGCCTGGCTCAAGAAGGAAGTTCACCTTTTCACATTTGTAGTGCAGTGCTTACTCTGTCAAGTCTGTGGTTGATCTGGACATGTTTCTTTTTTAGAAAAGTTAGAACAAGAACGAGGTTATTCTTCAAATGACTTTGATGAAATTCAGTCTTTATACTTGAGTTAATAACTCTTTTATTTCTTCGTTGTCTTCCTTCCCTCCTTTTCTCCTTTCTTCCTTCTTTCCTCCCTTCCTCTCTCCCTCCCTCTCTTCTTTCCTTCCTTCCTTTTTTCCTTCTGTGGTTAATCCATGAAACACTCCAGCTATGTCATTCTGACTGTACTAACAACTTGAAATCCAGTTTAAATTTCCATAAATTTGCCTTACTCTTTGAAAACAATTAGCATGAGTTTTATTTATTTATTTAAAAATTTTAATCTTTATTTATTTATTTATATGTGGTGCTGAGGATCAAACCCAGGGCCTCACTCATGCTAGGCGAGTGCTCTACCGCTGAGCCACAACCCCAGCCCCTAGCATGAGTTTTAAAAATCTGTTTGCCAGATCTTTATAGACTCAATAAACTTGACAAGATCATTTTATATAATGTGCATACACAGCATTACTGTATGCTATTCATACATCCATTCTCTTTCTGTAACCCCGAGTTTCTAGATGTTTCCCACTCATGAAAAAAAAGCAGTTCATACTGAATTCATCTATTGTCCCTTTACAAAATATGCACAAACACAAATATATACATGCACACACACAGAAGTTCTAGTTTTTAAATTCCACATTCCTTAAAAATTCATACATGTAAGACAAAGATTATGCTAAATATAATCTTTCTCTAGAGCATTTCCCCCTTGAGAGGCAATGGAAAAGTAACAGAAAATATCACTCTTCTTGGAGCTGTGGGTTTCCTTAGACTTTCTAATTCTTCATGAATGCAGTTATTTTTCTAAGGTGCTAGAATGTCCCCCATGCAAACTTAACAGATAAGTGGATACAGAAATAGAGCTATAAATGTCTTACAGCTTTTCAATAATGGCAGCTGAGAGCTAGAAAGGATGACAACACAGGGTCTGTGGTGAGGGCTGAGTGCAGATGCTAGTCAGCTGGGGGCTAGCAGAGTAGAATGTCTCTCCAGACTGACTGATAAAATCAGCATGGTGAAGCTACAGGAAAGCCATAGCCCTCTGCTATCCTGAGCCATGTGTGTGGTGCTGAGGACTTGACCATGAGGACAGCTGGAATGCGTCTATATTTGCACCCAAGCCTAAAATTTAACCATCATCAGCACATCATGTTAGTTTCAAGCCAAAGCATTTTGTGGGACCCTTCTCTGAATGGTATAGCTTTCCAACTTACCACCTGGGATTTAAATAGTGACCATAATCCCCACATCCATGTCACATGCTGACTGCATGTGCATAAAACAGGAATAAGACAATCCTCCCTGTGTTTTGTTCTCTCAATTTCTTTCCCATTGACTTGTTATTTTGTGAGGACAGCAAAGAGTGGACTGAGGATTAGGGTAAGTGAGTTCTAGGCCCAGTTCTGCCTCTTCTTAACTGTGTTATCTTAGTCACTTGCTACTTTCCTGTGGTCTGTTTCCTTATCTGTGACATTAGACATTTAATTAAATGTGAAATACTTCTTCAAATTTCAAATTTTCTTCTTTATTGGTAGTTTTCTCTTTTGTACCTGTGTCCATTTCTCCATTTTTATTGTATGAATTTTTAATCCTTCACCTCCGACCTTCAAAAGTTCCCTGTCCCGGGGAAATATGACCCCTCTATACTTGGAACCTCTGTAGTTCCCAGCACATTGCATTTGGATCACTCTTCCTGTATAGTCAATTTCTTTCAACAAAGACTTTTTGTATCTTATTTATAATATGTTCCCAAGTTCTTGGCACTTAGCCATGCATTCAATGAATATCTTTGGAATACCTGACCTTCCTAGCCTTCTCTTGGAGAGCCCCTTTAGGCAAAGGCAGAGGTCAAGAGGAGTCTAAGTTTGTTTATGGCTAACTCTGTTCACAAGGAGCCAGGCTAGTGTTCAGACTTACACATCTGAGTTAGGAGTGTTCACAGGTGATTGTAATGACTAACCAGTTTGCATTTATTCACTTACAAATGTGGGCATTCACACACTATTATGTCAAGATCCAAGGAATATATTACAAAGATAATAAAGTCCAAAATATGTTATCTCATAACAATTGAATAGTTTTCTATTACACTAGACTGTATATTTGGTCATGGAACAAGCCATATTTTCTTCAGCCCTCTACAGCTCCTTCTTTATCTCCTTCCTCTGCCCCAGTTCCTAATGAAGTTTTGAGGAATGAAACCTGGTTCAATATATTTTTACCAAAAGTTAGTTTGAAGTTGAACAACATCAGATCCAATCTCCTCAAAAGTCTTTATTCTGTGTAGTTCTCTATAAAAAAATGCAGGTGCCCATTTTAGCCTATCAGTCTCAGCTCATCAATATGCTCTTTTCCAGTGTGGATATCTTCTTTGCATACTTCATAGATTCACACCCAAAGCCCAATTTAGAAGCACTAAGTGGAGAGACTCTCTGCTTTATTTTTTTACATTTCTCTTCTGAAGCCCCAGGAATGTTGGCACTTAAGACACCCTTTTTACACAAGGAACACAATAAAGCAGTCCAATAGCCTGAATCTGGGTAAAACAGGATGACTTTGGGAAGAAGTGGAGTAAGAAGTTACATGGCCCAGCTGAAGAAACTAAAACTACAACGACAACTTTTACTTAACAAGCCACTGCACATTGAAGCATGCCTCCACACTCATAAAAGTGTGAGCTCCTACCCAAGGCCTATATTTTGAAGTGGCTCTAATATATATATATTTAAAATTCAGGAGCTTGATCAAGTTTTAGCATACAAATTATTTCTTGGACATGACCAACTGATTCTGTTATGCTGAAAGATTTGACATTGGAGCAAATTTTAACAGCAGTATTGAATTAAAAGATATTAATATAAGGAATAATTCATAGTCTTAGAATCATAAAGGAAAACATTTTCTTGATGACTAATCTACAACTACCTAAGAATGAAAGAAAACATTATATGCTTGAAATCAGAGTTAATGATTACATTTAAGCATCATTTTGATATTATCATGAATATATCAATTTAAGAAAGGCCTGTAAAATTATGCTTTCTCATAGTCATTTATATCTTTGAGACCCTGAGACAAGAATACAAGTTCTTGCTGGGTGCAGTGATGCACACCTATAATCCCAGCAACTAGGGAGGCTGAGGCTGAAGAATAACAAATTCAAGGCCAGCCTCAGCAAATTAATGAGGCCCTAAGCAACTCAGTGAGACCATGTCTCAAAATAAAAAAATAAAAAGGGCTCGGATGGGCTCAGTGATTAAGCACCCCTGGGTTCAACCCCCAATACAAAAAAAAAAAAAAAAAAAGAATATAAGTTACTTTCCTCAGAGGGAAAAGATTTTCCTGCAATGGTCATATTGGTACATTTCCTTTTTTTTTTTTTTTTTTTTTTTTGGTGTTGGAACTTTTTTAGAAAAATTTTTTATTTGTTTTAATTAGTTACATATGACAGTACAATGACCTTGACATATCATACATTTGAATCAAATGGGATATAATTTCTCATTTTTCTGTTACATTTCTTATATTTAGTTGAAAGTCTATTTGTTGTCTCAAATACCACCCCAACATATTTTGCTAAAAGGATATATTTTGAATTTTTTTCAAACAAGAAAAATACATGCAGATTTTGGAAGAGTTTTGGGAGAGTTTCTGCCCTGCTTTATAGTAAAAAAAATAATGGATTTTTAGGCCCCTTGTCCAGAAAAAAATTTCATGCTTGAAAATTGTTGAAATAAAGCTGCTGGTCAGAAATAAATTTGAACCCCAAAGGTTTCTGAATTTACAAATCTTTAGAAACATGCACACAAAACATCACACCTGTGCTTCTGTTTATCAAGAGAGTGTATATAGTCACCCAAACTCTTACCACATAAATCCCACCTACTCTTCATTCTGCTGAAAACAGTTGCAGATGCTGGCATATCACGAGGCTAGAGAGTAAAAGGAATAAGAGAAATAGGATGCTCAAGTTTGGGGGAATAATTACTATAGAAGTCTTCTTGCTCAAAATACAGTGGAAATTATGCATTCCAGTACTAAAGGATACACTATTATCTAAAAGGCAGAAGAAGTAGTGAGGGTATAGTCATGTGTATATGGTCATCTTGCTTCTGCTTTGCTTTCAATCTCATAACTGCCTATTTATTAATGGTGTTATTCCATATGGCCCACGACCATGCCACTGAAAATGGAGTTTCATGAACTACTTAAAAAATAGTGTGCTGGGTGCAAAGGCACAAGCCTGTAATTCAATGGCTTGAGAGGCTGAGGCAGGAGGATCACAAGTACAAAGACAGCCTAAGCAACTTAGAGAGGCCCTAAGCAACTTAGCAAGACCCTGTCTCAAAATAAAACAAAAAAGGGGCCAGGGATGTTGTCCAGTGGTTAAGCACCCTAGATTAAATCACTGGTAAATAATAATAACATAATTATAAAAATTTAAAAATAGTGTGGTGAATTAAAGCAACCATGAACTTAGAGTGGGAGGAGGAAAGGGAAGGGCAAAGGAAAGAAAGGACAGAGAAAAAAGAAGGAGGTAACCTCTGGAAGCAAATATCAGAGAATGCCTAATATATAAAACCTTTCTAATTTAACTTCCCAATAATCATAGGGCAAAGGGTAGAACAGGTGCTTCTTCTCACTAAAGCTTTATGCAGATAAAAATATTAGAGATGATTTGTTATGTTTTTATAGTATTCCTATGAGATGCATGATATAATGAAAAACTCAGACCATCAGAATATTAAATTATCTTGACTTAGAAAATACCAGCAAAACATTTCAATTTGAATTGTTATTGGTCAGGATAGATTGAAGCCAACATCCAGTACTAGTAATCACACTGAAAGTAATCTGACTTGTTTTATATTAAAAACTTTCCACATGGGAACTATCAAGAGGCCCATATAGTCAACCTAGAGTTACTGTATGTATTACAGAAAGGAAGAAAATTTTGCAGATGTTTACTTGCAAATACAGATATGAGAAAATAATGTGAGATCTTCCTACTATACAAATATTGTCGTCATCATAATTCCACATGGCATTTTAATACATGTCTTCTCACCCTTTGAACTCACTCACATTTCACTGTCGATGTATGACAATAATGATAACACATTGTACACCATTTGCTAATTGCCAAAGCATTTTCACTTACCTTATCTTATGATGCTCATCATGACACTTTGAGAACTATTTTCATCATTTTTCAGAAAAGTACATAGGATTTTAAGAACACATCACTAAATTACTCCTGATCATAAAGCTAGTAAATGGGATTCAAACGAGATTTTCAATCCCAGGAATGTGCCCTTTCTACAATTTTGTAATACATGCAAAATTGATAAATTTTTTTGAAATTTTGTTGTTGTTTTGCAACTGGATTTGTTTCAGGGATCAAACTGAAGTTGTTTGGCTTTACGACTTTTGAAAATGAATAACCAGGCCAGATATTATCATATGAAAATTTTAAAAATAATTATTACCTATGGTCCTGAACATCTCTTCAAAGGAGCATTTTATTAAGAGTTTTGAATAATAATAGTTCTCATTGGACTCCAAACACACTTCAAAAGTAACAGATTTATATTATGATAATGATTGACATAATATTTTGCATACAGTAGACAATAAATACTATCAAAAAATTTTAAAGGATGCATTTTCACATATAAGCAATCGTAAGGTTTCCTAAAAAGTATGCATTCTCATCATAAAATTACATACAGAAATTAGGGATGTAAATTGATACAGATTCTCCTAAAATAGCTTTGTGAAGTTATGTGTATATATTTTGGTCTATCCATTTCAATTTAAAGATTTAGCTTAAATAACTAAACTAAGATGTAGACCAAGATTTTTCTACTTTCCCCCAAATTTTTGACATTAATTATTTATCAATAGAAATAGAATATAAATAAATAAAAAACAATATCAAAACAAAAAGAAGTACTAGGATGCTTATTAAATAAATATACTATAGTTTTTACAATAGAATATTATTCAGATAGCAAGATTTTATTTCAAAAAGCTTTACTTATGTGTTCAAGACTTTTTATACAGACCTACCCAGAAAAAGGAAGATCAAAATGAAAACTGAATATGCTAAAATGTAAAAGATGACAATTTCTTGTTGGTAAAACTACTTAAAATTTTCTTCTTATCTTTTAAAAATATTTTTAAAGAGACACTTAGGATATTTTAAAATCAGTATATTTTCTTGAAGAAGGTGGTATTAGAAACTTTATCACTGAGCTACATCCTCAACTCTATTTATTATTTTTATTTTGAGACAGGGTCTTGTTAAGTTGCCAAGGCTGGCCTCAAACTTGTGGTCCTCCTGCCTTAGCCTCCAGAGTCACTGGGATTACATGTGTGTGCCACCATGTCCTGCTAATATCTCTATCTTAAAAATGGTCAAAATTAATTTAGTTTTTACCATATATCAGGCATAGATATAACTTTTTTACACATATTATCTAATTTAGTTTTTATAAAAACCATTTAAAATTAAAAGTAAAAAAAATGTAAATAAACCTGTTTAAGGCCATGCACTTGACAAAATAGAAGATCAGAGAGGCTAACATCTTTAAATATTGAAAGCACTATTATTTTATTTTCTGACACAGATTTGTCAACTGCTAGATATTTGAGTTGAATTAGAATGTGC
The DNA here is from genome assembly GCF_021218885.2 of Marmota monax. Classification (NCBI taxonomy): domain Eukaryota; kingdom Metazoa; phylum Chordata; class Mammalia; order Rodentia; family Sciuridae; genus Marmota; species Marmota monax. Next base: position 67,343 of record NW_026692479.1, on the reverse strand, counting down.
ATTTGAACTTGAGGAAAGAAGTTGACTGACGTTATCAACCTAAATGTATTCAAGAAGCAGCTATATACCCTAGATTTTAACACAATGAAACTTCTTGCATGGAGATATAATTCTACTTAATTCACATACATATTTGATATCTCTATCTAAAATCTATAAAAAAAATTAGAATCATGTTTATCTAGAGATTTCTTTGTGGAGGAGGGTATGGGGAATGAGAGAACATGTTGTGAATATCCAGGTTGGTCTTAATTATGAAAAATGATTATTTTCAGATGGCTCAGATGAGATTTCCACATATTTTTCACAAATTTCAAAAATATTTAATTATGTACTAAAAAAAAAAAACACTGTCCTGAGGCACAGTGGCACATGTCTGTAATCCCAGTGGTTTGGGAGGCTGAGGCAGGAAGATCACAAGTTCAAAACCAGCCTCAGCAACTTAGAAAGGCCCTCGTTAATTTAGGGTGAGTGTAAGCAACTTTGTGAGACCCTGTCTCCAATAAAAAAAAAAAAAATCAATAAATAGGCTATAAATGTGGTTCAGTGGTTAAGCACCCCTCAGGGGATTCAATTCCTGGTGTCAAAAGAGAGGAAAAAAAAAGTTTTAATTAGTTTTAGAAAGTAACTGTGGGCAATAACAATTGCAACTAACACGTACTTACTGTAAGGCAGGTACTAGATTAATGAATTTAATTCTTTGAAATTGGAAACAGAGAGGTTAAATAAGTTGTTTGAATTTATGGAGTTTATGAGATAGAATGGGGATTTAAGCCCAGGCTTGTCTGGTTCCAAAAGTCTTTAACCCATATGTTATATACCAATGGTATCTCTGGGTGGCTGCAATATCTGCCACAGAGGGCACCCACTAGGGAAGTGCTGAACACTGACTACAAGGACTATCATTTGTGAATATCTACTGTTGACTCTTAGTCTATGTCAACATTGGGCAAGCAGCCCATTTAAGATGAACATATCAGAACCACTAATAGACTGATTGAAAAAAATATAGATATATTGATATATGGGATAGATACCTAAAATAAGCACAAAGGACTTGCCACAGATCCAGGCCCATTTCCAAATGCCTCAAGGGCTTTATATATAAGAATTAATCATTGGATTAATAACTACATAATCAAAAATAGATTAATCTAAAAGTTGATAGTTTACAATGACCTTGGGAGTTATGGACTATTAACAAAGATGTCCCTTCCTTAAAGGAATTTAAATCTGTAAAATATAGTTCAATTACTCAAACAACTAATTTCTATAGGATATGTAGCTCTAGATATTGCCAGATAAATATTTTCACTTAATGTACTTTACATGATTATTTATTATATTTATGTCTAAACTTATATTTGTTATTATGTTACTGTTACATTATAATAATAGTTTTCAGTTATATTATACTATGTATGTGTAGGTCAGATAAATCACTTCCTATAATGTATCAGTTTAACAACATCCCAGAACTCATCCATATAGAAGTCCTTTTTTTCATATTAAAAACAGCTCTAAAGACCTCCACCTCTAATCTCCTGTCTTTCTTTGGTAATCTCTCTAGTTTCCCTCAATATCAGGTTGGGATAATTCTGAGATGCTGAGCCACCTGGGCCTGAGACCTTGGCTTATCAAATTCCTGGCTACATTTTGTATAATAGCTTCCTTTTATGGATGCTCCATGAAATCATATTATTTAGAGACAGGATTCAGACGTGAGTGACTTTGCTTCCCACGGTTAACACACAGAATTAGGAAATGAAGTAGAGAATGAAAACTTTCCCTATGTCTCATTCCTCACCGTTGATTATTGCTATGAAAAATGAATCAGATTCGAATTGTTCCCAAACTCTATTCTTCTGTTCTCCATTACAGAAGGCAGCCAAACTGTGTCCTGAGCCATCTGGGGTGGAGATAGGGTTGGGGGGAAGGGGCAGGAGTCCTGAGGCTCTCTTCCAGGGAAGAGCAGGTACACACTGTTGCAGTGCCAGAGGTGGCCAATCAGGGTGCTGACAGCTCACAGTCATTCCTTCTCAGCCTGAACACCAGCGGTAAGAGCCCCAGGAGGAAACACTAAGAGATGCCAAAGGAGGCTCAGAGAACAGCAGAGCATATAGGCATCCACCTATTGTGTGATTGGATGCTTGTTCACCTGTCTTCTCCAGTAGAAATGAGCCTCTCTTTGGCAAGGACTGTCTTAGTTGTCACTGCCACCCTAGTACTCAAAAGAAACTTGACATAGCCTGGATGACCTTAGGACATGGAGGAAGGCAGGAATCAGGAGCGGGGCCCCAGTCCTACAGAATCCCACAAATTACTTTCAGGCTCCTCAAACACACTTGGGCACATCCATGATTTCAATAAAGAAGCAGTTTCAGTGAATCCCATTTCAATTTCTTTACTCTCCTACTGTCTTCTGTTTGCTTGAGCAAAAAATCTGTACTAATTCTAGTCTCCACTTCATTTCAGTAATAGCTGAAATGTAGTCAGGGCTACAAATTCTTTGTCTCTGTGTCTGTCTCCTCTGTCTGCCTCCTTCCCTCCTCTCCTCTCTGGCCATGCTCTCTCCCTCCTAGGGTCCCTCCCTCCACCACCCCACTTTCTCACTTTCCTACTCCCTCAGTTTTCTGTCTTTCTCCCTTTTTCTTTCGTTCTCTCCAAATATACAAATCCCAGTCACACATTTATATACAGTAAAGTGAACAGCTCATTTAAAAACATTATTGGCAAGTTAAGATGGTAATGCTCAGTGAGCAAGAAGGAAAGTCGTTCTTATAGCTTTGGGAATTGTCCTTTTTTTATTGCACCCTAAGACTAAACTGGACATCAACATCACTTAACTTTCCCATTTTTTTCTTTGGTAAATAAGAAGTGTGATGTGTGTGTGCGCGTGCATGCACGGTATGTAAGAGAAATGTTCCTTATTGAAGAAGCATATTGGGTTTATTTTAAAAGTTACAATTATAACATAAAATACTTAAATGCTTTAGACTGCATAGAGAAGTGAAGAGAGGGAAAGGGGTACACTGGGTAGAATGGATAGTAGAATGAATCAGATATTTATTCCAAAGTACATATGCAAATACATGACTAGTGTGATGCTACATCCTGTACAACCGGAAGCATGAGAAATCATACTACATTTATGTATGATTTTTCAAAGTGCATTCTATTGTCCTGTATTAGAACAATTTTTTAAAAAGAAGATTAAAGAAAACATACCAATTTGCAGAAAAAAATATGACTACAATATCTGCCACCTGGAGACACTCATGGTAACTGAAGCTAAACCAGTTTTCAAAAAACAAAGGACAAATGTTTTCTCTGATATGTGGGAGCTAACCCACAATAGGAGGGGTGATGGGAACAGAAGTGCAGTAGATTAGACAATGGGGAATGGAGGGAAAGGAGGGGGCATAAGCAAAGGAAAGACAATGGAAAGACTCTAATGCAGCTTTCCCATGTATATATGTGGAAACAACACTGTGAATCCCATCACCATGTACATCCTAAGAATGTAATTCTAAATATATAAGGTATCTTAATTATACAAATATTGATTATATAAAATTGAATTTTATGTGCCAGGATTGTGGCTCAGTGGTAGGGCACTTGCCTAGGCATGTGTGAGGCACTGGGTTTAATTCTCAGTACTGAATTAAATAAAATAAATGGTCCATTAACTTAAATAATTTTTTAAAAAATGGATTCTATAATAAAAACAACCAATAAATGAAAATTAATAAAATGAAACATTTCCTAGGTTCCCTTAAACATTTTGACAGCACTGAAATCAACTTCAAATGAATGGCAAGAAAAAGGGCTTTTAAGAGTAAGTTAGTCTCTACCATTATTCTGTGAAATGATGACATAACTATTGGGACAGACTTTTCCCGCTTATGACCTCCAGAACTGTGGGAAATATTTTTCTATTATTTATGAGTCTCATAATTTTCACTAGTAGAAATTAAAATTAACAAATTTCAATATTAGACGCTAATTACCTAACGCGTAACAATACCTCGAAACCAGAGTTTGAAGATGAAACTCCATGGCTCTAGCTGGCAGGTAGGGGTCTGCGTGCGGGGTGGGGAGGCCTCCGCAGCAGAGAGGAGTCCTACCTACCTCCTTATGGCGGGCCATTGCATCCAGCGCTGCAGCAGACCCCAGCAGATCCTCAACCATGTCCTCTTTCTTTCAGCAGTCTCTTGGAAGTCGAAGAATCATCTCTGGGAACCAAACCAGGGTGAAACTTCCATGGAGGTCCGGCGAAGGTCCGGTGAAGGTCCGGAGAAAGAAGTCCGGCGAAAGTCCGGCGAAAGTGCGGCGAAATCCAGGACACCAACCTCGAAGGCCTCCGCTGCTTCTCTATGTCTGAACAACCTCCAAGGGGTTTATATAGCACTTGGTCCAATGCTATTGGTCCAAACTCATGCTAATTAGGACTTGAAAAAAGTACCAATGCTATTGGCCCAAACTTATGCTAATTGGGTTGGACACATACTAACGCCATTGGTCAGTCTCTTTTTAATATTCATAGTAGATTCATTCATAGAAGCAGCCCCAAATTCCCACGCTGACAATGAATGAATGGGCTGGGAAGCAGCTCAATCGCAAAACCGCAAAGTGCTTGCCTCGCATTACCAAGGCCTTGGGTTCCATCCCTGTTCCAAAAAGAAAAAGTAAAAACAAATTACAGATATATGAATGCCAGCAAAAAGGAAATAAACAAATTTTATCAATACATAAATCTTATTCAAAAACATACCTGCTCTGCGTTCTGCAGATCTCTGTCAAGTGTCGCCTTACCCTTTACCTCTTCAAAACAGTTTTTCCCAAAAGTTGAGAGTCATGGACCATGTCTTAGTCATCTCTCTTCTGCACCTATGCCAGAGGTGATACGGATGTGTGGAATGTAATCGGGCTGAGGATCAAGGTCTCATTTGAAGCCAGCTTTTGAAGCATTGCTGGTGATATCACAAAATAGCTACTTGTTAAAATCCAGATGCATGCATGAACAAATGATATAGAACCAAAAAATAGCATGATTAAAGGTCAAGAAGAAGCAAATAGGGCTGGAGTTGTGACTCAGTGATAGAGCTCTTGTCTCGCACATGTGAGGCACTGGCTTTGATCCTCAGTACTACCTATGAACAAATGAATAAAATAAAGGTGCAGAGACACCCGCCCCAGCTCAGGCCCTTCCCAGATGCACTGGAGCTGGGGCCCAGAGTAGCCCGGTTTCTTCCCACCACCAGCAGGATGCTCAGGCTCAGACCAGGACCACTTCACTCACCTGCAGACGCCTGCCAGAGCTCATATACGGTCCAGATCTACCCCCACCAACCTGCACAGGAGGCCACACACAGGGTAAGACTGCATCCTTCCCTCAACTGGGAGACCTGCACTGAGCTCAGGTCCGGCCCAGAACCACAGGCTGACCCTCCCCAGAGCTGAGACTCTGGCCAGGACTGCCTCTGCCCACCAGCAGACCACTTCAGGAGCTCAGATCCAGTCCAGAGCCACTGCAAGGACCTGTGCAGGAGATGGGGCCCAGGGTAGGCCGAGTCCATCCACTCATCGTGAGACTGGCGCCAGAGGTCAGGGTCTGCCCAGGCCTGCCTCCTCCATCCAGCAGCTCCCTCCAGACCTCAGGTTTGGACCAGGACGGACTGCCACCAACAGACACTCAATGGTGGCCAATCCTGGCCCATTTCAGCCTCGACGACCTGAGTGGTAGCTGAAGCCCAGAGTAGGTCCCAGGCCTTCCCACCACCAGCAGACCCCTGCTGTAACTCAGGTCCCACCAGATAAGCCTTGCAGATGTGCACAGAAACCCGGGAAGAGGGTAGCCCTGGGAACATATGGCCACCACCAGACCACCACCTGAGCTCAGGCTTGGCCCAGGACTCACTCCGCCCACAGACAGAACCCTGCCAGAGTTTATACAAGGCACAGATTGGCCTCACTACCCAGGCAAGGGGAGGCCCTGTTCCATCCCGCCACCTGAAGAACCCCACCAGAGCTCTAGCTCTGCCCACATCCAACTTAACGACCTGGCAGGATGAAGCCCGAGTCCAGGGTAGCCCATGTCCTTCCAAGTCATCAAGAAACTGGCAACCAAATTCAGGCTCTGCCCATGACTGACTCCACCCACTGTAAGTTGCAGAACTTCAGCCCCAGCCCATATCAGCCTCACTGACAGGCACAGGAGCCTGGCCCAAGGTAGGCCTAATACCAACTGTCACAAGCAGGCCCCAAGCAGAGCTCAGACCAAATGCAGGACTGCCTCTGATCAACAGGCGGAGCTCAAACTCAGCCAAGATTGTCCTTGCTGAACTGCTTGGGAGGCCAGGCAAGGTGGGCCCCCAGTGTTATCCTGCCACATGCAGAACCTCGCCAGAGCTCGAGCTCTGCCCAGATCCAACTCTATGACCTGGCAAGAGATGAAGTCCGAGCCCAGGGTAGCCCAAGTGCATCCAGTCACCATGAGACTGGCACCAGAGCTCAGGCTCGGCCCATGACTGTCTCTGACCACTGACAGACAGTCACTGAAGTTCAGCCTCAGTCAGATCAGCCTTCCTGACAGGCGCAGGAGCCTGGCCCACAGTAGTTGGATGGACCTGTGGCTATCCTGTGCTTGGGTGTAGTCTCATCACAGGCCGAGGTCAGCCAGTGGCTGGAAGGACCAAGGCTATCCTAGGTAAGGACTCCCACGAAGGTGAAATAGGCTGATCAGGGCAGAGCCTGAGCTCTGGTGGCATTCAGCCAGTGGTGGGATGGCAACAGGCTTAACCTGAGAACAGGCTCATGTGCAGTTCAGCTGGGCAGATGAGGCCTGGGCTTGACTTCCACAGGGGTCTACAGGTGGCGGGATGGAACTTGGCTTACCCTTGCCGAGGCTCCCGCACAGCTGGCCTTGGCTGATCAGGCATAAGCCTGAGCTCCCAAAGGTGTTCCCTGTGGGCAGAGGCGGTCCTGGGTCTGTCCTGAGCTCTGGTGGGGGTCGGCCAGTAAGCCAGGCTCCCACACCTGTCAGCAAGGCTGACTTGGGCTGGGCAGGTGTCTTCCAGTAGGTGGAGTCAGTGCGGGGCGGAGTCTGACCTCTGGTGGGTATCTGACAGTAGGCGGAGTCATTCCTGCGATGAGGCTGCGCTCCAGCAGGGGTCAGCCTGAAGCGGGATGGCCCTGTGACTACTCTCTGCTCTGGCTTGCCTGCAGTTCAGCTGGGTAGATGAGGCCTGGGCCTGACCTTCGCAGGGATCTGCAGGCGGCGGTATGGAACTTGGCTTACCCTTGCTCAGGATCCCTCGCAGCTGGCCCTGGCTGATCAGGCAGGAGCCTGAGCTCTGGAAGGTGTTCGCCTGTGGGCAGAGTCGGTCCTGGATGTGGCTTGAACTCTGCTGGGGGTTGACTGGTGGCGGGATGGAGCCAGGCCTACCTTGAACCAGGCTCCCATGCCTGTCAGAAAGGCTGGCCTGGGCTGGGATTGAACTCTGGCAGGTGTCTTTCAGTAGGGGGAGTCAGTGTGGGGCAGAGCCTGAGCTCTGGCGGGCATCTGACAGTGGGATGAGTCCTTCCTGGGCTGAGTCTGAGCTCTGGCAGGGGTCAGCCCGAGGTAGGATGGACCTGTGACTACCATTTGCCCAGGCTATCGCCTCATGTCATCCTGGGAGATCTGGGCTGAACCTGAGCTCCCAAGGATCTTTGCTGAGGAGTGGAGGCAGTCCTTGGCCAAGCCAAAGGATCTATGGGGACTCAGGTGGTGGCAGATAGAAACTGGGCCATCCCTGGGGACCGGCTCCTGGACAGAGCTTGAGCCCAAGGTAGGCCTGGCTCCATCCCGCCTCCAGCATGGTGTGGGAACCTCCTCCTGGCACTCCCAAGGCCTCACTAGTTTACTACTGAACCAGCAGGCCAAGGGGCCTTTTAAAAACAACAATAAAAATCAATTTATATATGATCTTTCAAAAGTGCATCAATGCATTCTACTATCATATATAACTAATGAAAGCAAATGAAAAAATTTTAAAAGTAGATCAGCAATTAGGACTTTGGTCAACAAGTGGCCAGAATCAACTAATCTTCAATACCATGGAAAAAAGAAGACAGACCATGTCACCCTAGAACATGAAATTTTCCAGTGATTTTTATCTTGCTCAATATAAAACCCAAAGTGGAAACAACTCATTCCACAGCTTGCTTTGGGAGCCTCCAGGGCCATGGCAGCCCCCTTGCTGCGTTTGGTCTCTAGTGCCTGCCATTGCCTCTCCAAGGGTGTCATCTGAATTCCTTGAGGGTAGGGATAATGATCTGTGTCCCCAGAGCCCAGAATTGGGGCAGTCCCACAGTTCTCATCAAGGTGTTTGAGGTTCTCTGCACCGTGGTGTAATTAGTGAATTACTTGGCCACTCATCTTTTCTCCTCTCTTGGATATCCCTGAGGACTCCTCAGCACAAGAAGAATGACAAGCACGATCAAACTCGAGATTCCAGCTCGGGGTCATGACAGAGAATCAGCACATCATGACCACACTCAGGAAACCAGATCATTACCATAATGGGATCTTGTAATGGTATGCAGAAGCCCACAGGTATGCTGAGACTCAGTCCACCAGGAGAAAACCCTTATGAACAGGAGGACAGTCAAGGGACCCTAGGAGGTTAAGGAAAGGCAGCACATTTAGGAAAAGCTCGCTCCACCAGATTGGTGTTGATTCTGGAAAGAGGACAAAGATGACAGGAGTACGTGGATGCACAAACTAATGTGTCTTATGTGTGAAGAAGAAAGTACTTGAGCCTGGTGGCCTGTCACATGGAGGCTGAGGCAGAAGGATTCCAAGTTCAAAGCTGGCATCAGCAACTTAGCAAGGTCATAAGCAATTCGGTGAAGTTCTGACTCTAAATAAAATACAAAAAAGGGCTGGGGATAGGGCTCAGTGGTTAAGCTCCCCAGGGTTCCATCCCCAATACAATAAAAGCAAGTAATGTGGTAGAACCCAGAGAGGAAGATTCCATTTTTAAGAAGTAAAACACTAGGGGGGCTGCTGTTGTAGCTCACCAGTAGAGTGCTTGACTAGAACAGGAGAGGCCCTGGTTCTGATCCTCAGCACCACATGAAAAATAAATAAATAAAATAAAGGAATTGTGTCCAAATACCCCCCCCCAAAAAAATGGTGAAAATATATTTTATATATGCATGTAAAAATGATTACAATGAACAACTTCTGGGTAAAATTAAAAAATTTGCCTCAGTCACAATGAAAAACTTATTTAAATTGAATTTCTTGGGATAAAGGTAGGCATGCACTTTAAATTTTGGCATATTTTCTGAAACTTCTCTGCAGAAGAGTTATGACAATTTTGTGTTACAGTTAGGAGAGCATGATAATTCCATTCTCCAACGCTGTTGACATTAGATTTTCACACTCTCTTTATTCTGTGTATTTGATAGGCAAACACACACATGTACTTTAGGTTTCCTTTGGATTACTCTATTGTGATGTGGAAAGTCATCTCAATTTTTGGTATGTCATTTTTCATAAAGAGCTGATATGGATTTTCCCATTTTTGTGGGCTGCTTGTTTCTCCTTAGTGACTTGTAGGAGGTCGGTATATGATGAAGCTCCGGTGAGCTGTGCAGACACCCACAGGGACATCAGCAAAATACTGTTTTGTAGCAACTGGTAACAGTTTTGCCTCTTGCAGTGAGCCCTTGCCAGCCTGAGAATTCTGGTTCTTCTTCTCAATTTGCCATTGAAATCAACAGCTTTCCAAGGCTCCAGCGAGTGTCTGCCTGTGGACAGAAGCGGTTCTGGGCAGAGCCTGGACTCAGGCTGGGTTCCGCCGTGGCAGGATGAACCCGGGCCTGTACTGGGCCTGGGCTCCATTGCAGGTTGGCAAGGCAGATGTTGGCCAAGCCTGAGCTCCCACAGTGGTTGGCTGGTGGCGGGACGGACCTGTGGTATCCTGTGCCAGGGCTTCAGCCACAGGTCGTCGTGGCAGATCTGGATGGATCCTGAGCTCCCAAGGTTGTCTGATGATGAGTGGAGGCAGTCCTGGGCCAAGCCTAAGGTCCTACAGACTTCAGCAGGTGGCGGGTTGAACCTGGGCCTTCCGTGGGGCCCGGCTCCTGGACAGAGATTCAGTTGCAGCAGGGGTCGGCCAGTGGTGGTGGGATGGAACTGGGTGTACCCTGGGCAGGGTTGCCAGGCAGGTGAGTGAGGAGGTCCTGAGCTGAGACTAACCTACAGTGCCAATGTGGCAGGGGCAGGATGAATTCTGACCTACCCAGTACCCAGGCTCCCATGCAATTCTGGCAAAGTGAATCTGGACAGAGTCTCAGCTCGGGTGGGGGTCAGCCGGTGCGGGTATGGGCTTACCCTATAAAGGGGCTCCTGCAGTTCAATGGGGCGGATCAGGCCTGGTCCTGACCTATGCAGGAGGTGGGATGGAACTTTGCTTATACTTGCCCAGGCTGCCACGCAGCTGGTCTCGGCTGTTCAGGCAGGAGCCTGAGCTCTGGAAGGTGTTCCCTGTGGGCAGAGGCGGTACTGGGTCTGGCCTGAACTCTGGTGAGGATTGGCCAGTGGCGGGATGGAGCCAGGCCACCTTGGGCCAGGCTCCCCTACCTCTCAGACAGGTTGACCTGGGCTGTGGCTGAACTGTGGCTGGACTGTGACAGTTGTCTTCCACTAGGCAGAGTCAGTGCAGGGCGGGGCCTGATTTCTGGCAGGCCCTCTGAGAGTGGGCAGAGTCCTTCCTGGGCTGAGGCTGAGCTCCAGCCGGGGTCAGCCTGAGGCAGGATGGACCTGTGACTACCCTCTGCTAGGGCTCCCCTGCAGTTCAGAATGGGGAGGGGCGGGGGGGAATCAGGCCCTGGGCCTGACCTCCGCAGGGGACTGCCGGTGGCAGGATGTAACTGTGCTTACCCTTGCCCAGGCTCCCAAGCAGCCGGCCTTGGCTGATCAGGCAGGAGCCTGAGCTCTGGAAGGTGTTCACCTGTGGGCAGAGGCGGTCCTGGGTCTGGCCTGAACTCTGATGGGGGGTCAGCTGGTGGCGGGATGGAGCCAGGCCTACCTTGGGTCAGGCTCCCACGCCTGTCACCGAGGCAAGTCTGGACTGGGGGGGAACTCTGGCAGGTGTCTTCCAGTAGGCAGAGTCAGTGTGGGGCGGAACCTGAGCTCTGGCGGGCATCTGACAGTAGGCGGAGTCGCTCCTGGGCTGAGTCTGAGCTCTGGCAGGGGTCAGTGCGAGGTGGTATGGACCTGTGACCACCCTGTGTCCAGGATGCTGCCTCATGTCATCGTGGGAGACCTGGGCCGATCCTGAGCTCCCAAGGAGATTTGCTTATGAGTGGAGGCAGTCCTGAGCCCAGCCCAAGTATCTATGGGGCGTCAGGCAGAGGCAGGTAGAAACTGGGCCTTCCATGGGGCCAGGCTCCTGGGCAGAGCTGGAACCCAAGATAGGCCTGGCTCCATCCCACCTCCAGCATGGTGTGGCAAACTCCTCCTGGCACTCCCCAGGCCTCACTAGGCCTCCTCACTCTGCTCCTGAACCAGCAGGCCAAGGGGCCTTTGAAAAAAAACAACAACAATTTATATATGCTATATGCTATATCCAAGTGAATCAATGCATTCTCCTGACATGTATAACTAATTTAAGCTAAGGAAAAAAATTAAAAAGTAGATCAGCAATTAGGACTTTGGTCAACATGTGGCCAGAATCAACTAATCTTCAAAACCATGGATAAAAGGAGACAGATCAGGTCACCCTACAACGGGAAATTTTCCAGTGATTTTCCATCTTGCTCCATATAAAACCCAAACCCCTACAAGGACCCACAAGGATCACTGGAAACAACTCATTCCACAGCTCACCTTGGAAGCCTGCAGGGCCATGCCAGTCCCCTTGTTTCATTAGGGCTCTAGTGCCTGCCATTTCCTCTCCAAGGGTGTCATCTGGATTCCATGAGGTTAGGGATAATGCTCAGGGTCCCCAGAGCCCAGCTTTGGGAAAGTCCCACAGTTCTCATCAAGGTGTTTGAGGTTCTCTGCACTGTGGTGTAATTAGTCAATTCCTTGGCCACTCATCTCCTTTCCTCTATTGGATATCCCTGAGGACTCCTCAGCACAGGAAGCATGACAAGAGTGCTGCCACCAGCATGACTGAACCTGAGATTTCAGCTTGGGGACATGACAGAGAATCAGCAGATCATGACCATACTCAGAAAACCAGATCATTCCTGTACTGGAATCTTGCAGTGGGATGCAGAACCCCACAGGTACGCTCGGGGTCAGTGCAGTCACCCACAGGTATGCTCGGGCTGAGTCTGCCAGGAAAAAAGCCTTACGAACAGAAGGACAGTCAAAGAACCCTAGGAGTTTAAGGAAAGGCAGGACATTTAGGAAAAGCTCGCTCCACCAGATGGTGTTGATTCTGGAAAGAGGGCAAAGATGACAGGAGTATGTGGATGCACAAACTAATGTGTCTTATGTGTGAAGAAGAAAGTACTTGAGCCTGGTGGCCTGTCACATGGAGGCTGAGGCAGAAGGATTCCAAGTTCAAAGCTGGCATCAGCAACTTAGCAAGGTCATAAGCAATTCGGAAGTTCTGACTCCAAATAAAATACAAAAAAGGGCTGGGAATAGGGCTCAGTGGTTAAGCTCCCCAGGGTTCCATCCCCAATACAATAAAAACAAATAATGTGGTAGAACCCAGAGAGGAAGATCCCATTGAAATCCATTTCAATAGCTATATGCAGCACTCAGGTGTTGTTCTCCTAAGTGTTAGGTGCAGGACAGGCTGAATAAGTTGTCTGCAGGGTATGCCAAACAAAGTTAGCTGTAGGATGACCTGACCACTCAAACCCTCTGTCTGGTTCTTTATCACCTGTTTGCTTCAAGCCTCCACTCAAGGCTGAATGCTTGCAAACCCAGAGACCCTGTTAGATTTAGGCAGCACAGCAGAAGGTCTATAAAAGCTTTCCCCTGCCATGCCCCCCCACCACTTATCTTTCTCTCTTTTCTCCTCTGTTGCACTGCTGAAATAAAGATCTCTTGGTCGCTCCAAGTGTTGTGGTCACTTTCCTTTCATTGGTGCCAAAAACCAGGAAGAGGGTTAAAAACCACTTTTGGGTCCCTCTTCCTTCAGAAATGCCACTCACTGGATGGCCTGAACCCATTTTCTCAACAGCAGAACTCCATCCAACACAGGCCTTTGATTGGTGAGTTTCCCCTTCCTGGAGTCCTAAACCCAATTGTGGTATCAGGAGGATTTGACCATTGATTGTCCGGCAAAACTCTTCACCCACCTGTGGGGAGGAAAACACCCCACCACAACCTTTAAGGCCATGATGGCCCTCAGGGACTCCTTCCTCAGGCAGATTTGACTCTTGTGTTCAAAATTATTTCCCATCCCCTTCCCAGCTGGTAGTTTACCAGCATAGGCTTTGTAGGTCTCCCTCAAAGGACTGTGTAACCTCCCAGAACACATAACAGACAACTGTACATCACACCCCACCCAGACCTTCACGGTTTTGGTGGCTCTCATAAAGTCCTAGTCCTCGCACCTTTAAGACACAGCCATTAGATGGAGGCTTACCCTCCCCTTCCTCTCTCTTCTCCTGCCTCTCTCTCTCCCCTCTTTTGGGCCCTGGGAGTCTCCGCCTCTCCAGGAGAGGTCCTGAAAAGCCTTGGCCAAGGTGTCCCATGGCCCAGCTCCAACCAGGATGAAAGCCTCCTTGACTGTAAGGATTCATTGATGACCAATCTCTGCAGCTCGAACCTACCACTAGGCACTCCTGATTTTTGGCTCTAGCGGGGATGCCCCTTTTGCCAATAAATCAGTTTCCTCCTTCTCTCTTATACTATCTTTGCATCTCCTTCCCTCTCCCCTTATGTTTGTGTCTCCTTCCTTCTACCCTTTACTGTATTTGCATCCTCTTCCCACCTCCTTATACTGCGTTTGCCACATGGGTAATCGGTCCTCTCTGCCTGTTGACTTTTCCCTACAGTGCCTCCTGGATAACCTCAAACCCTCTCCTTGACACCAGACATCAAACCCCAAAAATTGATCAAATATATCATTCAGGCCTAGCCCACTTATCCCTTAGACAACCAAAGAAGTTGGCCCTCTTTTGGGTCCCTGGATCCCTCCATTCTAAGGGATCTCTACAATTACCGTGAGCATTTGAAAAAAATGGGTAGAGATCACTATTTCCAAGCTTTCTTCTTGCTCTGATTCAATCCTGCTCTCTGCACCTCTTGCAAACCTCTACAGATTTTTTCGCTTGCAAGCTAACCCCTACAACCACCAATCCCCAATCTTCTCCTCCTCCAGACTCATCCACTACTTTTGACCTTGCTGATGAATCTGTACCCTATCACCTGGCTCGAACAGGTCCTCACCCTCAACCTTCTGCCCCAGCCCCTCCACCATCTCCCCTGCCTCAATAACTTGCTTTCTCCCCTCCCATTACTAGATCCAAAACCCAAACTACCACCCTTCCTTAAACCATAGCCCCCTTGCTGAGGTAGAAGGTACTGAAGTTATCCCTCCACCTACTCACTCCTCTCTTCTCCTGTCAGTGCCCACACTGGGTCCCACCAGGTCCTCTTACCAGCTAACCCAAAGCTCAAACTAGCTGAGGAGAAACCTGGGACCCCTATCCAAAATCTGATGAAAATGGCCTTTAAAGTTGCTTTGTCATTACTAAAAACAAGGTTACTAAGAATTAAAGTCCCTTACAGGCTTTTTGATATATTCACTCCCAACTTCCCCTCTGCTCTACCTGTTCTACTGCTCAAGTTTTCCTTGCTAGGGAAAATCCCAAACCCCTTTTCAATTATTCTTTTACATCTCCTTCCTCATTCTCAGATCCATGGGAGCTGATCTCAGCCCTGCCTTCCCATCTTCCCCCTTCCTACCCAGTCCCACAGAAAAGTCATAACTGACCTTCTACAGAATCTGTACCATGGCTGATTTTAGGATTGTCAGCAAAGAGTCCCTACAGAAAAGTTCAATGGAGATAAATTTCCTCTTTTCATGTTGCCCTGTTTTACTTGGCCACTGGCTGGAAAAAAATCAGCACTCCAGGTTCTGGACACCCCCTTACTAGTGTTTTCACAAAAAATGTAAACAAGGCCTCTGGCCTGGAGTTGGGGCTTCACAGTGATGGCTACATTTCTAAGATAAGGGATTTACCAACTGGGCTCCATGGTAACAGCTGACAAGGGGAGGGAAGAAAGGGAAGAAGAAGCTCTCCCCTTCTCAGGTGTCCTTGAAGGGTTAAGTTGCCCAAAACAGAGAGAGAAAAAAATGCTTTTTTTGTGAACTTCTGAAGACTGTGAACTTCTGAGCCCCTCCCCTTACATGCTGTGTGCAAAATTCTGAAACTACCTAAATTTGGGGTTCAAGGGATAAATTGATTACAGCAGCAGCTGTGCCCTCTGAATCTGGCTGCAACCAAATAAAACTGTTTCCCTATCTCCCCTGCGATCTTACGTGCCTTGCCTTGCTCATCCATTCAACAACATAATTCTATACACTTAAACATTTTTTATGTTTTTATGAAGTGGTAAATAGATGTGATTAATTGTGTACCTCAAATAACAAAATACCTCTTATTAAAATGGAATAACTTGCCTAAATTCAGAAATTTACAAGGATTGTTTCAAAGAGTGAATAAATAAGGAGTTAACAGATGATAAAGAGTAATTAGAAGGTTCTAAATATGGATTTAATTGAAGAAAAATGTGTTTCTGGATAAGAGAGTCTATGTGATTAAATGAATAAGAGGGTTTAAGCAAGTGATAAAGAAGGTCTGTGTAAGTTGCTTATATATGTAAGTTTTTTGAGCAGGTAATCTTGATGAAATTAAGGATTATACAACTATGGATAACAACAACTGTTATTTTGCAATATTGTAATATGTTATTTCTTTAATATCTAAACTTGATTAATATAAAAACATCAATGTAATTGTGGTACTATTACTCTTTTTTGTATATTAAATGTGTTCATATATTCCAGGTATATAAGTCTTTAAGATAGAAGCTTTAAAAAAAATTATATCAAGCTGATGTTCTCCAAAAGGTTGCATGGTAATCTTAGGCTTATAAAAATAACCTATTGGAGATTTATTTATATCATTTAATTTTCTATAACTGGAACTGTTATCAATAAGATTAATATAAAATTCTATAAACTGGGGTACAATTTAAATGTAATATCATATTGTGTTACCTAGTATTCATGTGATATCAAGCAACAATATATGGAAACTTTATAAAATGATACTTAAAAACAAAGATCAGCTTCAATACTAGAACACTTTACCTAAGATTTATTTATTTATTTTTTAAATTTTTTATTGTTGGTTGTTCAAAACATTACATAGTTCTTGACATATCATATTTCACACTTTGATTCAAGTGGGTTATGAACTCCCATTTTTACCCCATATACAGATTGCAGAATCACATCAGTTACACATCCATTGATTTACATATTGCCATACTAGTGTCTGTTGTGTTCTGCTGCCTTTCCTATCCTCTACTACCCCCCCTCCCCTCCCCTCCCCTCCCCTCTTCTCTCTCTACCCCCTCTACTGTCATTCATTTCTCCCCCTTGTATTATTTTTCCCTTTCCCCTCACTTCCTCTTGTATGTACTTTTGTATAACCCTGAGGGTCTCCTTCCACTTCCATGCAATTTCCCTTCTCTCTCCCTTTCCCTCCCACCTCTCATCCCTGTATAATGTTAATCTTCTTCTCCTGCTCTTCGTCCCTACTCTGTTCTTAGTTATTCTCCTTATATCAAAGAAGACTTTTGGCATTTGTTTTTTAGGGATTGGCTAGCTTCACTTAGCATAATCTGCTCTAATGCCATCCTTTTCCCTGCAAATTCTATGATTTTGTCATTTTTTAATGCAGAGTAATACTCCATTGTGTATAAATGTCACATTTTTTTATCCATTCATCTATTGAAGGGCATCTAGGTTGGTTCCACAGTCTTGCTATTGTGAATTGAGCTGCTATGAACATGGATGTAGCAGTGTCCCTGTAGCATGCTCTTTTTAGGTCTTTAGGGAATAGACCGAGAAGGGGAATAGCTGGGTCAAATGGTGGCTCCATTCCCAGCTTTCCAAGAAATCTCCATACTGCTTTCCAAATTGGCTGCACCAATTTGCAGTCCCACCAGCAATGTACAAGTATACCCTTTTCCCCACATCCTCGCCAGCACTTGTTGTTGTTTGACTTCATAATGGCTGCCAATCTTACTGGAGTGAGATGGTATCTTAGGGTGGTTTTGATTTGCATTTCTCTGACTGCTAGAGATGGTGAGCATTTTTTTCATGTACTTGTTGATTGACTGTATGTCCTCCTCTGAGAAGTGTCTGTTCAGGTCCTTGGCCCATTTGTTGATTGGGTTGTTTGTTCTCTTATTGTCTAATTTTTTGAGTTCTTTGTATACTCTGGATATTAGGGCTCTATCTGAAGTGTGAGGAGTAAAGATTTGTTCCCAGGATGTAGGCTCCCTATTTACCTCTCTTATTGTTTCTTTTGCTGAGAAAAAACTTTTTAGTTTGAGTAAGTCCCATTTGTTGATTCTAGTTATTAACTTTTGTGCTATGGGTGTCCTATTGAGGAATTTGGAGCCCGAACCCACCGTATGTAGATCGTAGTCAACTTTTTCTTCTATCAGACGGCGTGTCTCTGATTTGATATCAAGCTCCTTGATCCATTTTGAATTAACTTTTGTGCATGGCGAGAGAAAAGGATTCAGTTTCATTTTGTTGCATATGGATTTCCAGTTTTCCCAGCACCATTTGTTGAAGATGCTATCCTTCCTCCATTGCATGCTTTTAGCCCCTTTATCAAATATAAGATAGTTGTAGTTTTGTGGATTGGTTTCTGTGTCCTCTATTCTGTACCATTGGTCCACCCGCCTGTTTTGGTACCAGTACCATGCTGTTTTTGTTACTATTGCTCTGTAGTATAGTTTGAAGTCTGGTATCACTACACCGCCTGATTCACACTTCCTGCTTAGCATTGTTTTTGCTATTCTGGGTCTTTTATTTTTCCATATGAATTTCATGATTGCTTTCTCTATTTCTACAAGAAATGCCGTTGGGATTTTGATTGGCATTGCATTAAACCTATAGAGAACTTTTGGTAATATCGCCATTTTTGATGATGTTAGTTCTGCCTATCCATGAACAGGGTATATTTTTCCATCTTCTAAGATCTTCTTCTATTTCTCTCTTTAGGGTTCTGTAGTTTTCATTGTATAAGTCTTTCACCTCTTTTGTTAGGTTGATTCCCAAGTATTTTATTTTTTTGAAGATATTGTGAATGGAGTGGTTGTCCTCATTTCCATTTCAGAGGATTTGTCGCTGATATACAGGAATGCCTTTGATTTATGCGTGTTGATTTTATATCCTGCCACTTTGCTGAATTCATTTATTAGCTCTAATAGTTTCTTTGTAGACCATTTTGGGTCTGCTAGGTATAGAATCATGTCACCTGCAAATAGTGATAATTTAAGTTCTTCTTTTCCTATTTTTATGCCTTTAATTTCTTTCGTCTGTCTAATTGCTCTGGCCAGTGTTTCGAGAACTATGTTGAACAGAAGTGGAGAGAGAGGGCATCCCTGTCTTGTTCCAGATTTTAGAGGGAATGCCTTCAGTTTTTCTCCATTCAGAATGATGCTAGCCTGAGGCTTAGCATAGATTGCTTTTACAATATTGAGGTATGTTCCTGTTATCCCTAGTTTTTCTAGAGTTTTGAACATAAAGGGATGCTGTACTTTGTTGAATGCTTTTTCCGCATCTATCGAGATGATCATATGGTTCTTATTTTTAAGTCTATTGATGTGGTGAATAACATTTATTGATTTCCGTATATTGAACCAGCCTTGCATCCCAGGGATGAATCCTACTTGATCATGGTGCACAATTTTTTTGATATGTTTTTGTATCCGATTCGCCAGAATTTTATTGAGGATTTTTGCATCTAGGTTCATTAGAGATATTGGTCTGTAGTTTTCTTTCTTTGAAGTGTCTTTATCTGGTTTAGGTTTCAGGGTGATGTTGGCCTCGTAGAATGAATTTGGAAGTTCTCCCTCTTTTTCTATTTCCTGAAGTAGCTTGAAAAGTATTGGTATTAGTTCTTCTTTAAAGGTTTTGTAAAACTCTGCTGTATACCCATCCGGTCCTGGGCTTTTCTTAGTTGGTAGTCTTTTGATGGTTTCTTCTATTTCCTCAATTGATATTGGTCTGTTTAAGTTGTCTATATCCTCCTGACTCAATCTGGGCAGATCATATGACTTAAGAAATTTATCTATGCCTTCACTATCTTCTAATGTATTGGAGTATAAGGATTCAAAATAATTTCTAATTATCTTCTGTATTTCTGAAGTGTCTGTTGTGATATTGCCTTTTTCATCCCGTATGCTAGTAATTTGAGTTCTCTCTCTTCTTCTCTTCACTAGCATGGCTAAGGGTCTGTCGATTTTGTTTATTTTTTCAAAGAACCAACTTTTAGTTTTGTCAATTTTTTCAATTGTTTCTTTTGTTTCGATTTCATTAATTTCAGCTCTGATTTTAATTATTTCTTGCCTTCTACTTCTTTTGTTGTTGTTTTGCTCTTCTTTTTCTAGGATTTTGAGATGAAGTATGAGATCACTTATTTGTTGGTTTTTTCTTTTTTTAAGGAATGAACTCCAAGCAATGAATTTTCCTCTTAGAACTGCTTTCAATGTGTCCCATAGATTCCGATATGTTGTGTCTGTGTTTTCATTTATCTCTAAGAATTTTTTAATTTCCTCCTTGATGTCTTCTATAACCCATTGATCATTCAGTAACCTATTGTTCATTCTCCAAGTGATGCCTTCTTTTATCGTTGATTTTCAGTTTCATTCCATTATGATCAGATAAGATGCATGGTATTATCTCTACTCCTTTATATTGTCTAAGAGTTGCCCTGTGACATAATATATGATCTATTATTGAGAAGGATCCATGTGCTGCTGAGAAAAAAGTGTAACTGCTTGATGTTGGGTGGTATATTCTATATATGTCAATTAAGTCTAGGTTATTAATTGTGTTATTGAGTTCTATAGTTTCCTTATTCAACTTTTGTTTGGAAGATCTATCCAGTGGCGAGAGAGGTGTGTTGAAGTCTCCCATGATTATTGTATGGTGGTCTATTAGACTCTTGAACTTGAGAAGAGTTTGTTTGATGAACATAGCTGCACCAATGTTTGGGGCATATATATTTATGATTGTTATGTCTTGTTGGTGTATAGTTCCCTTAAGCAGTATATAGTGTCCCTCTTTATCCCTTTTGATTAACTTTGGCTTGAAATCTATTTTATTTGATATGAGTATGGACACTCCTGCTTGTTTCCGAAGTCCTTATGAGTGATATGATTTTTCCCAACCTTTCACCTTCAGCCTATGTATGTCTTTTCCTATCAAATGCGTCTCCTGTAGGCAGCATATTGTTGGGTCTTGTTTTGTGATCCATTCTAGTAGCCTGTGTCTCTTAATTGGTGAGTTTAATCCATTAACATTTAGGGTTATTATTGAGATATGGGTTGTTCTTCCAGCCATATTTGTTTATTTCTGTTACTAAACATGGTTTGTTTTCCTCTTTGATTATTTCCCCCCCCCTTTACTGTCCTACCTCCCACTGTTGGTTTTCATTGTTATTTTCCATTTCCTCTTCCTGTAATGTTTTGCTGAGGATGTTTTGAAGAGATGGTTTTCTAGCTGCAAATTCTTTTAACTTTTGTTTATCGTGGAAGGTTTTAGTTTCATCTTCCATCCTGAAGCTTAATTTTGCTGGATACACAATTCTTGGTTGGAACCCATTTTCTTTCAGTGTTTGAAATATGTTATTCCAGGATCTTCTAGCTTTCAGAGTCTGTGTTGAAAGATCAGCTGTTATCCTGATTGGCTTACCCCTAAATGTAATCTGCTTCCTTTCTCTTGTAGCTTTTAAAATTCTCTCCTTATTCTGTATGTTGGGCATCTTCATTATAATGTGTCTAGGTGTGGATCTCTTATGATTTTGCACATTCAGTGTCCTGTAGGCTTCTAGGATTTGGGATTCTGTCTCATTCTTCAAGTCTGGGAAGTTTTCTCGTATTATTTCATTGAATAGATTGCTCATTCCTTTGGTTTGGAGTTCTGTCCCTTCCTGTATCCCAATGACTCTTAAGTTTGGTCTCTTAATGTTATCCCATATTTCTTGGATGTTCTGCTCATGGTTTCTTAACAGTCTTGCTGAGCTGTCTATGTTCTTTTCAAGTTGAAATACTTTGTCTTCATTGTCTGATGTTCTATCTTCTAAGTGTTCTACTCTGCTGGTAGTATTCTCCATTGAGTTTTTAAGTTGGTTTATTGCTTCCTGCATTTCTAGGATTTCTGTTTGTTTGTTTTTATAACCTCTATCTCCCTGAATAGTTGATCCTTTGCTTCCTGGATTTGTTTGTGTAATTCATTGTCGAAGTGATCTTTCATTGTCTGATTTTGCTGTCTAATGTCTTCCTTGATACTCCAGATCATCTGAAGCATGTATATCCTGAATTCTTTATCTGACATTCCATCTGCTGCAGCTGTTACCTCTTCTAAAGTTGAGTTGACCTGCATTGCTTGTGGTCCTTTCTTTCCTTGTCTTTTCATACTGCTTGCGTTTCTTTCTGCTTGGTGAAACTGTTGTGTTTTTGAAAAATTTTCCCCCTATATATTTATATTGCTCTTGTATAGTTGAAAAGTCTCCCTTGCAGGGTCGGGCGGCGGTCTGCCTACCTTGCAGGCGCGGGCGGGGGCTCTGCTCTGCCCCTCCTCCAATTGTTGTGAGGTGTCTACCACACCTGCGGAACCCTGGGCCTGTTCTGCCGGTCGGTCGCAGGTCTGCCTACCTTGCAGGCGCGGGCGGTGGCTCTGCTCTGCCCTTACTCCAATTGGGGTGTCGTGACTACCACGCCGGCAGGTAACTGGGCCTGTTCCGGGCGCGGGTGGCAGCTCTGCTCTGTCCCTACTCCAATTGGGGTGACGAGTGTACCACGCCGGCAGGCCACCGGGCCTGATCAGCTGGTCAGTTGCAGGTCTGCCTACCCTGCAGGCGCGGGCGGCGGCTCTGCTCTGCCCCCCCTCCAATTGGTGTGACTTGTCTACCACACCCGCGGACCGCTGGGCCTGTTTCGGACGTGGGCGAAGGCTCTGCTCTGCTCCTACTCCAATTGGGTTGACGTGCCTACCACCCCGGCCGGCCGCTGGGCCTGTTCCACCGTTCGGTCGCAGGTCTGCCTACCTTGTGGGCACGGGTGGCAGCTCTGCTCTGCCCCTACTCCAAATGGGGTGACATGTCTGTCGCACCGGCAGGCCACTGGGCCTGTCCCGCTGGTTGGTCGCAGGTCTGCCCACCTTTCGGGCACGGGTGGCGGCTCTGCTGTGCCCCTACTCCAATTGGGGTGTCGTGACTACCACGCCGGCAGGTCGCTGGGCCTGTTCCTGGCGTGGGCGGCGGCTCTGCTCTGCCCCTACTCCAATTGGGGTGACGTGTGTACCACGCCGGCAGGTCGATGGGCCTGATATGCAGGTTGGTCGCAGGTCTGCAACCCTGCGGGCACGGGTGGCGGTTCCGCTCCACCCCCACTCCAATTGGGGTCACGTGACCACCACACCGGCGGGGCCTGATCCGGGCACGGGAGAAGGCTCTGCTCTGCCCCTACTCCAGTTGGGGTGACGTGTGTACCACACTGGCAGGCCGCTGGGCCTGACCCGCCAGTCTGTCACAGGTCTGCTTACCTTGCAGGCGCAGGCGGCGGCTCTGCCCTGCCCCTCCTACCACGCCCGCGTACCACTGGGTCACAGGTCTGCCCACCTTGCGGGTGCGGGTGGCGGCTCTGCTCCGCCCCCTCTCCAATTGGGGTCACGCGACCACCACGCCGGCGAGCCACTGGGCCTTCTCCAGGTGCGGGCGGCAGCCTGGCTCCTCCCTTCTGGCTTGAAGACAAAGCGAGAGAGACTCGGGTGTCTGACTCACCCTCCCTACCAGGAGACCAACTGTTTCCGTCGCCGCTGGTATTGATGAAGTTCTCTCATCCGCCGCTTTCTGATGACATCAGATCTCTGCCATGTTGGTATCCTATGATAATGGCAGCACTTCGTTCCCTTTGCCGGGTGACCAAAGCAACGGGTGAGTCCTGACCGGCCCTCACAGGCCCCGTCTCAGTCCTGTTGCCATTGCCCACGATGGCTCGGTTGGTATTTACCTCCACAGTACTCAGCAGGACCCGGACCGAGAAGCAGTTTCCGTGGGCTCCTTAGCCCTGGGCCAGAGCACTTCCGGGAGCCGGAACTCAGCCGCTCCGTGCTCGGTGTATGCTCCAATAAGGCAGGCTCCAAGAAGCAGTTTCCGCGGGTTATTTAGCACTGAGCTCAGTAATCTGTCTGCAAGCCGCAGGCGAATGACAGCCTGGAATTACCTGTTCTATGGCTGAATGAGCTGCGGTCAGTCGAAAACAGGGATGGTGACATCAGCTCTCCAAGATGGTGGCCGCTGGCCTCCTCTGTGATCTGACCGGTGTGGAGAACCGAATTGGACCACTTCCTTCCCCCGTCTCGAACCCAGAATTCAGCACTGAGTACAGTGCTTGCACGGCTGGCAGAAACTGCAGCGCTGTATCCCTGCATCGCTATCTCTTCGTTTCCCAGCGTGCACTGCAGACTCTAGCCACGGGGCGATTTGCTGAATGAGCAGTGTGACCCTCCGTGCGACAAATCTCTCGCGTTTGAGTCCCCGCAGCCGATCCTCGTGCGATGGAAATCCTTCCTCCAGGTTCCGGAGCACCCCACTATTGCTGGAAATTCCTAACAAGATAGCCTTTAGCAGTCCTGACTCGTCATTCTCCCACACAGTGACGCGGCACCCGGGGGCAATGCACTCCCCTCGCCGCCATCTTCCCATCCTTTACCTAAGATTTATAAAGAGCCCCACCTTATGTGAGATAAAGCTCTGCCTCCCATGTTACTATATGTCAGAATGACTTTGCTAGATGTTTAAGATCAGAACTTAAACTTAAAATTAAATTAAAATGGCCAAGGAAACCAATATTTGGCTCTTACCCTCTAAGTCAGTCTGAATCTAGGGAACAGAGAACTCTCTAAAGAGCTTTGCAATTCTGAGCCACATAACCTCCTGATCAGGGAGATTAATGAGACCACTGGAGAATGAAAAGCCAATTAGTGCACTTGCTGTGGATACAAGGGTCATTGGAGTCAGGAGACATTCCTGATGCTTCCAAGGGAAGTCATTGTCAAGCAAGATCTGGACCCATCGTAGCGTAAATGGCACTAGCAGAATAAAGAAGCTGCTCTCAAGTTCCCCGACAAGTGAACCCTATGGGAACTCGGCTGAGGCTGACTCTTAACAATAGATAGAAACAAAGTCAATTTTGACAGCTTGATCTTAAACACCTACCAAAAATAGTTAAGCCAAAACACAGTCATTCCTGGGAGTAATGAAGGACAAGAACAGCTAGAAAAGAGGAGACAGCAACTAGGCCAATGGTCTCCAAGGGAAAGGTTCAGTCAAGTATGGCCTTGGCTTCTTCCCCTTGCAGGACCCCTATTTGTCCTCTTTATGTTTCTCCTAATAGGACCATGTCTGTTAATTGCCTACAAAAGTTCCTGAAAGATCAGATACACAAATTCACCAACCAGTCAATCAACTACTTCTTTAAGACTATCAGCCCCTGATGCCCAAGACAGAGACCTATGACTCATGACCAACTCCTCCAGCTCCAGAGACTCTGCCTCCACCTAAAACCCTCCCTATACCATTTTTCAAATTTTACAACTCCTCTTTCACTTCCTAGGAATGAGAACTACTCTTTGGCAGGTCCACTCTGATTGTTCTGTCTGCTCTATAGCATCCCCACAAAGAAGCAACAAACCTAAATTCCCCACACATCAGATGAGGAGCCACTGCCCAGGTGAAGACTGGTAGATCAACTTCACTCACATGCCTAGGCACAAAAAGCTTCACTACCTACTTACTTTGGTTGATATTTTTTCAGGTTGGATATAAGCCTTCCCTACCTCCATGGAAATTGCTAACACTGTTACCTCCATCCTCATTGAGGAGGTCATTCCCAGGTTTGGACTTCCTGCCTCCATTCAGTCAGACAACAGTCCAGCCTTCACTTCTCAGGTTTCTCAACTATTCACCAAATGCCTCAACATCACTTGGAGGCTCCACATCCCCACCAACCCCAATCCTCGGGTAAGGTTGAGAGGCTTAACAGCATTCTCAAGGATCATCTCATTAAACATGCTATTGAACTCAGGCTGTCCTGGCCCAATCTCCTGCCATTGACCCTCACCTGAATTCAGGCAGCCCCCAGAGCTCCCTCAGGCCTTAGTCCCTTTGAGCAACTCTATGGGTGCCCTTTCTTAACTACCTAAAGCTTTCCAATCACTCCTCCTCCTCTTGTATCCTATCTGTCCTATCTCACACTTCTACACAAACTCCTAAGTGAACATGCAGACCGATGCCTTCTTGTGCCATTCATTGCTGCAATCCCAACACAACCAGGAACTGGATTGGACACTCTTCAACTGGATGATGCAGTATTACTTCAGGAACTGCATCCTTAATCGTTGGAACCTCACTGGATGGGACCCCATATCATAGGTACTACTCCAATGATGGCCAAGCTTTTGGACCATTCCACCTGGTAACATGTCTCTCACCTTAAAAAGGCACCTGTTCCAAATGTCCAGTCCTGGACTCCCACCACACCTACCAAACTCAATATTTTTTTGCCAATTCTCTTCTTTTTTACTAATCATTAATCTCATTCAAGTTTCTATCCCAACCACAGATGGCGCTTTAACATCCAAACGACATGGTACCAGGATGACACCACCCACTCTCAGTTTATGGGTCAAGGTGATTGCCCTTCCACTGGCTGCAATCAGGCTGTCACCGTTAACATTACTGGATTCAACCAAGCCCCCTCTGATACTTCCTAAAGTCCCTACGACGGGACCAATGGCTGATACTGAAGATCTCCTCCACTCAGAAATGGTTTGAGGCTGTTGACAACCTATGGCTTCAAGAAACCATTATGGACTTTGCCCCTTCTGAGATAACTGTCTATAGCCACTGGATGTTATTTCTAGCTGCCCTGGTGTTCCCAGACCCGTCCCCCGGACATTCCTCCACTTTCCCTCCTAGGTCCCACACCTCCCATCATTAAGCAGGAAGTAGCCAGATGATTTTACACCACCCCCATGTCAACTAGAAAAATAAAAAGGAAGGAATGTTAGGTGCAGGTCAGGCTAAACTAAGTTGTCTGCAGGGCAGGCTGAACAAAACTTAGCTGCAGGATAACCCATGCACCCAAACCCCCCTCTATCTGGTCCTTTATCACCTGTTTGCATCAAGTCTGAACACTCAACCCCACTCAAGGCTGAGCACTCAACCCCCCACTCAAGGCTGAACACTTAACCCCAACCTGTGCCAAGAAGACAGCTTGCAGACCCAGAGACATTATTAGATTTAGGCTATAAAAACTCCCTCCTGCTGGGACCCTCTCTCATGCTTTCTTGTTCTCTCTCTCTCTCTCTCTCGCTCTCGCTCTCGCTCTCGCTCTCGCTCTCGCTCTTGCTCTCCCTTTCTTCTCTGGCTTTCACTTTCCCTCTCACTCTCCTCTCTTCTCTTCTCTTCTCTTCTCTTCTCTTCTCTCTCTCTCTCTCTCTCTCATTGCTCTCCCCACTTTCTTCTCTCTTTCCCCACTCTTTCTATGTCTCTCTTTATCTCCTCTTTTGCACTGCTGCAATAAAGATATCTTGGTTACTCTGAGTGTTATGGTCACTTTCCTTTCATAAAGAAGTCTCCTTCATATTGCCTCCTGGTTACAAATTTATCTTAGTTCTATAAATATGACATCTACTCTTCATCTTAAAAAGGCAATTATGGAAGTCATTGATTTTTTATAGTCTTCTCTATATGAAGCCAATCTGGCAGGGGCAGGATGAACTCTGACCTACCCAGTACCCAGGCTCCTGTGCAATTCTGGCAAAGTGAATCTGGACAGAGTCTCAGCTCGGGTGGGGGTCATCCAGTGTGGGTATGGGCTTACCCTGTAAATGGGCTCCTGCAGTTCAATGGGGTGGATCAGGCCTGGGCCTATGCCATAGGCGGGATGGAACTTTGCTTATACTTGCCCAGGCTGCCACGCAGCTGGTCTCGGCTGTTCAGGCAGGAGCCTGAGCTCTGGAAGGTGTTCCCTGTGGGCAGAGGTGGTCCTGGGTCTGGCCTGAACTCTGGTGAGGATTGGCCAGTGGCAGGATGGAGCCAGGCCACCTTGGGCCAGGCTCCCCTACCTCTCAGACAGGCTGACCTGGGCTGTGGCTGAACTGTGGCTGGACTGTGACAGTTGTCTTCCAGTAGGCAGAGTCAGTGCAGGGCGGAGCCTGATTTCTGGCAGGCCCTCTGAGAGTGGGCAGAGTCCTTCCTGGGCTGAGGCTGAGCTCAAGCAGGAGTCAGCCTGAGGCAGGATGGACCTGTGACTACCCTCTGCTAGGGCTCCCCTGCAGTTCAGCATGGGGAGGGGCAGGGGGAGTCTGGCCCATGGGGACTGCAGGTGGCAGGATATAACTGTGCTTACCCTTGCCCAGGCTTCTGAGCCCCATAGTCAGCAAGTCACTGCAAGCAACTCACTTATTGGTACCTATTTCTGTTCTTTTCATCTGTTTCTTTTTTTTTTGTCTCTATGACCAAAGAGATGATAAGAATGATTAGAGGAGGAAAAAATTATTTCCCATGGCTTCAGAGGTAGTCCATAGTCAGCTGTGTTCATAACTCTGGGCCCAAGATGAGGCAAACCACCATGTCAGAGGAGTGTGGTGGAAGAAAGCAGCTCAGGCATGGCCCCTAAAATGCACAGAGACAGCAACTCACCAGGCACAAAATAGAAACACCAAAGGCATGCTCCCATGGACTCACTTCTAGCCAACACCCACCTGCCTACACTTATCTCCCATTTAACCATCCTAATGCATTAAAGAACTGCTTCATTAGGGTGTCATGACCCCATCATTTCTTCTTAAAACTTTCTTGCATTGTCTCATGCATGAGCTTCTGTGGCCAACTCATATTGAAAACTGTAACACCTTACAGTGGTCCTGTTCAAATATGATTTGTCCTGTGATGCAAAGACTCCATGGAACCCAGCAGAGAGCAATGAGAATGGTCTCTGGAGTGGAACTATAAGTGCTCAGAGTAATGGAAAGTGTTTGCATAAACTGTGTTTGATTTTGTAACTGTCGATTTTGTATTTGCTTCGTGCTGTATTCCCTGGTCACTCCATGTCCAAGCCCAGAGTCCAGTCTCCATGTGGTGGCAACTAAGATAAACTGGAAAAGAAGCAATTTGGATCCTGACACTCAAAATGGCTACTTCCACTGTGGAACATGACCTCCTACTGGCCACACGGTGTATGGTGGTCTGGTGCCCCTGTTGCCTGTTGCATCACTGCCACCACCACCCAGCTATGATCTCTGCTGGACCCTGCACTGCACTGACATATTAAAAGGGAGGGAGCAGGCTAAGGATGAGAGTTGGGGACACAGTGCTGGCAATACAGGAATAAGCCCCAGTATGTCTGGAAATATGCAGAAGTAAGTGAAAGGTGTCTGTTGATCTCTGTCACAATATACTCCCAACTGTTCAAATGTCAGCTACAGGGGTCCACATGCTCAACTGACAGTCACCAACCAGTCAGGGTCTGTGGGGACAGTCGTTAAATTACATTGATGGATATGGAGCCAGCCCAAACTTACCAGGTGAGGCAGGTATTATTGTCATTGTGTCTTTCTATACAGGGAGGAAATATCCTTGTCATTTCCACCCGTGTTGTACCCAGCCACCACAAGCTGTCAAACACAGTGGACCCCAGAAAAAGCTTTGTCATAGTTAGTTATTTCCACATATAATGGAAGTCATGCTATTTGGTTTCCTTAAAGAAAGATATATTTATGTTCAGTTCCATAGGGCAGTTGTCCAGCTGTGTCCATGAGCTGCAGCTGTGGCTCTAGTTTTCACATTTGCTCCCTCTACTCCAAGGTGGCTGACTGAAGATGCCATGGGAGAGGAGAAGAGGAGGACAGAGGCACCTCAATGTACAACCAGGAATCATTTTATTCTGCACATCTATGATGATATTTGTCTGTTGTATAAATACCTTAGCTCTAAGGGTAAACTGCCACAGGAGTGAATACATACAAATGGGATTATTCAGCAACACATAAGCAACCTGATGAATCTAAGTGAGAATAGTACCAGCCTGTGTCCCATCACCACATTTACAATACCATATTTCTTGTTCAAGTTGTCCTTGTGCAAAGAAAAGTATGTCAACAACGAAGTTGTTACAGACCATAATGAAATGAGAAACTCACTCAGAGATGAAATATTCTCTACTGGTAGGTTTTCCCCCCCTATTTGTATGTCTTGGTCTAGTCCCTTTGCCCATGGACTAGCAACCCACATCATTGAGGCCCTTTTGGCCATTCCCATGGCCAATAGACTCAATTGGTCCCCTCTGGCAGCTCCTGTGGTCTTGTCCACAAGATCAGAGCTGCCACAACCATCCCATAACCTATTATCAAGCTATGTAAATGCCATGTGGAAAACAAAGTCCATTGTTGCTCTTCCCACAGGAAAGCACAGTCTGTAGTGGTTGATCCCAAATGTCTTTCATTGTTTTGCCTCTTCCAAGGATGTCACCAAGGCCAAAGTTGAACTCATTTATTGCCTTGATATTTCCTAATGACCCATTCAAACAATCAGGGCAGGAAAATATATTTATAAGGGTGTGCTTGGGCTAATATACCCAAGGCTTGTTATTCCTCTACAATGATTTTTGTTTAGAAAAGTACTTGAGTGTTCCATTTTCCAGTCCCACCAGGCCAAGCTTTTACTGAAACATACAAAGTCTTTAACATTAATCCTAAATTATGGAGTACAGACATGAAAACATCTCAACATCCAGAAAGGTCTGTGTCTGGGAATTGGGAAAATTTGCTTTTTATGTGCAACAGCAGGATACAACCAAATAACCCCTGAACACATGAGAGACACCCCAGGTCTTTCCACCTTGGAGGAGTTTACACCCCATCATCTGTCTTGGAGGTGTGCCAACACTCTTTGAGCAGCAGTCTCTAGGTGGAATAAAGATACAGATATTAAAGCCACATCATCAATATAATAATAAAACATTGGTACTTATTCAGGTTATGTCCAGCACAGAGGTGTCAACATCATCCCATAACATAGAGTAGACTCGCAATTATCCTTGTGAAAGAACAAAGACCTTCATTGCCCTCCAACACGAAGGCATATCGTCCTTGCTTTTCCTCACTGGACCTCTTGTATTTTCATTCCCCTTTAGTTCTCCTCACTTCTAAGATATATTCTCTGTAACCTCACTTCCTCATCTTTTTAGTTTGTCCCATACAGCCACAACCTGTGTGGCTTGAGAAACATCAAATGCCAATCAACAGATCAGGAATGACCCCATGCTTCCATGACACTGCCTCATAGATGCTAGGAGAATGGTCCTTCAGTTCTTCTGTGAATGGTTCTTTATCAGGACCAGTGCAGATTGCTGCATCAAGGGCCTGCTACACCCTAACTTCCTCAGAAGGTCTTGGAGTTCTTCTATGGACTTCCATCACAGGGTGCCATGGGTGACTTCAACAACATATTGTGCCAATGATAATTTCAGGAAGCTATCAGCCAGGACAATAAAGAGATGGCAGTGTTCTCATTTTCCTCATTTACAGCTACATATATACATTGTTGTAATGTAGAGTAGGTTGTGACTAATGTGCTCTTCCTCATTTTACTCTAATATGAGTATATCTTCAGCACCAGTGTCCCAAATCCAAAATAGCCATTCTATTGTAATTTCCTTAGCTTTCTTCCTATACATACTCTCCAGTTTTCCCAAGCAGAGTGTCATCTCTCATGGACATATGCACATGCTGGTAGGGAGAGGGTAAATTTTCAACCTCTTCTCCCACTTTTTTACCTTTTGAGTTATGACCCATCTGTCTCTTGGCACTGGCACCTAAATTGGCTCATACCAGATTCACAAGGATCCCATTTATGGAGGTCCAGTCCTGAACAGGTATTCCAAGCTGTAGAATGTATGATACCCAGTTACCTCCCTTTCCCTGGACTAAAGAAAATAGAGGAGAGGGTCCAGGTGCAGCCAGAGGAATCATGGTGGGTGAGGAGCAGGAGGAGGGTCACAGAGAGACAGATGGGCTGGGTGAAGAGTAAAGTGTTGCCCCTAGCCAGGGTGAAGCATTACCCTCCAAGCCTCTGGAGACACAGGGAGACCCAATTACCATGAAACCAAGTCCTGAGACTCAGAAGTGAATACATTTCAAGAGAGGGACAAGGTCTTCATTGCCTGAATCTCCATCTGTCAAGTGGTCTAGTATGTTGGTGATGCTTTCCATTGAGTTTTTAATTTGTTTGATCGATTCCTTCATTATGAAGATTTCTGACTCATTTTTCTTCAGGATCTCTCTCTCCTTATGGAAATAGTCTATACTTCTTGAAATTGTTTTCTTTCTTTTTTTTTCTGTTTCATATTTTTAGATTAAGCATCCATTCCTATTTCAATTCTAATACAGTATGTAAATTCTTGTAAAGGAAAGAATTCCATATACTTCCTATGTAGACATTGCTACATATATATCATGATTCATCCCCTATTTCTGGAACTAAGAAGAGCATAATTTCTATTATTGAAGTTAGCTGATCTCTGACTCAGTTTACCGATGGATATTGGACTGACTGGGACAATAATTTCCCTGTGATAGAATTTAATTGTTGGATTGTTACTCTCTAGTGCTGCTTCTGGGACTTTGTTAACAAGCAATTAAGAATGTAGAAGCTAGTTTGAAAGTAAACCATATTTAAAGATAGTTTTCTGTAGATTTTCCCATATCCACAGTTGACTTTGCATATGTGAGAAATAGAGTAAAGGGAGGTGAAATTATTGGTTTATTAGTGGAGGATCGTATGTGAAAGGCACATAAAATACCCTTGCCAGAAATAGGTTGCTAGTGAAATAGTGCCACTGAAAAATTGTCACGTTAACAGACAGAGGACAACAAATGAATAATCACTACACATGTCTGTCTACTTAATAGATTATTCTTCTTGATCTGGTCCCCAAAGTACAAAGAAGAGTATTTAGTCATAGTTTTACTGCTAACACCAGAATAGATTAAAATAATAGTGAACTCAATGAGGAAAGTGGTAGGATTGATTTGAAATATTAATGTAATATACTTCATAGTGCTACTTCCTTACTGTAATCTTCCCTTTTTATTAACTTTTTACTTATAGATGACAGCAGCATGCATTATAATTCATATTATACATATAGAGCACAAATTTTTCATATCTCTGGTTGTATACAAAGTTTATTCACACCAATTCATGTCTTTATACATGTACTTTGGATAATGATATCCATCACATGCCACAAGCATTTCTAAACCCAAGCCCCCTCCTTTCCCCTCCAACCCCTCTGCCCTATCTAGAGTTCATCTATTCCTCCCATGCTCCCCTTCCCTAACCTATGAATTAGCCTCCTTATATCAGAGAAAACATTCAGCAGTTGTTTTTTGGGGGGATTGGCTAACTTCACTTAGCATTATATTCTCCAACTCCATCCATTTACCTGCAAATACCATGATTTTATTCTCTTTTATTGCTGAGTAATATTCCATTGTGTATATATGCCACATTTTTTTTATCCATTCATCTACTGAAGGGCATCTATGTTGGTTTCACAATTTAGCTATTGTGAATTGGGCTCTTGTGTCCCTGTAGTGTGCTGTTTTTAAGTCCTTTGGGTATAGACCGAGGAGAGAGATAGCTGGGTCAAATGGTAGTTCCATTCCCAATTTTCCAAGGAATCTCCATATCGCTTTCCATATTGGCTGCACCAATTTGCAGTCTCCCCAGTAGTGTATGAGTGTATCTTTTCCCCCACATCCTCACTAACACTTGTTGTTGTTTGTATTCATAATAGCTGACATTCTGACTGGAGTGAGATGAAATCTTAGAGTAGTTTTCATTTGCATTTCTCCAGTTGCTAGAGATGATGAATATTTTTTCATATATTTGTTGATTGATTATATATCCTCTTCTGAGAAGTGTCTGTTCAGTTCTTTGGCCCATTTTTGGATTGGGTTATTTGGGTTTTTTTGGAGTTTAGCTTTTTTAAAAATATTTTTTCAGTTTTTTGTAAGTGGACACAATCTCTTTATTTTGCTTTTTATGTGGTGCTGAGAATCGAACCCAGTGCCTCACGCATGCTAGGTGAGCACGTTACAACTTGAGGTACATCCCCAGCTCTGGAGTGTAGCTTTTTGAGTTTTACATACCCTAGAGATTAGTACTCTGATGTGTGAGGGGTAAAAATTTGCTCCCAGGATGTAGGCTCTATGTTCACCTCACAAATTGTTTCTTTTGCTGAGAAGAAACTTTTTAGTTTGAATTCATCCCATTTATTGATTCTTGATTTTAATTCTTACATTATAGGAGTCTAATTAAGGAAGTTGGGGCCTCATCTCATATGATGGAGATTAAGGCTTACTTTTTCTTCTATGAGATGCAGTGTCTCTGGTTTTATTCCTAGGTCCTTAATCCATTTCAAGTTGACTTTTGTGCATGGTGAGAGATAGAGGTTTAATTTCATTTAGTTGCATATGGATTCCCTGTTTTCCCAGCACAATTTGTTGAAGAGGCTATCTTTTCTCCAATGTATGTTTTTGGCAACTTTGTCTAATATAAGATAACTGGAATTTCATGGGATAGTCTATGTGTTCTTTTATTCTGTACCATTGTTCTACCAGTCTGTTTTGATGCCAATCCCATGCTGTTTTTGTTACTATTGCTCTGTAATATAGTTTAAGGTCTAGTATAGTGATGCCACCTTCTTCACTCTTCCTGCTAAGGATTGCTTTAGCTATTCTGAGTCTTTTATATTCCCAGATGTATTTCATGACTGCTTTTTCTATTTCTATGCAGAATGTCATTGGGATTTTGATTGGAATCGTATTAAATCTGTATAGTGCTTTTGGTAGTATGGTCATTTTGATAATATTAATTCTGCCTGTCCCAAAGCAAGGTAGAGCTTTCCATCTTCTAAGGTCTTCTTTGATTTCTTTCTTGAGGGTTCTGTAGTTTTCATTATATAGATCTTTCATCTCTTTTGTTAATTTGATTCCCAAATATTTTTAAGGCTGTTGTAAATGAGATAGTTTTCCCCATTTCCCTTTCTGAGGATTTGTCACTGATATACAGAAAAGCATTTGATTTATGGGTGTTGATTTTATATCCTGCTATATTGCTGCATTCATTTACTGATTCTAGAATTTTCTAGTGGATTTTTTTGGGGTCTTCTAGGTATAGAACCATATCATAAGCAAATAATGCTAATTTTATTTCTTCTTTTCCTATGTTTACCCCTTTAATTTCTTTCATCTAATTGCTTTGGCCACTGTTTCAAGAACTATGTTAAGTGGAAGTGGTGAAAGAGGGCATCCCTGTCTTTTTCCAGGTTTTAGAGAGAATGCCTTCAATTTTTCTCCATTTAGAATGATGTTGGCCGGGGGATTAACATAAATAGCCTTTATGATGATGAGATATTTCTGTTATCCCTAATTTTTCTAGTGTTTTGAACATGAAGGGGTGCTGTATTTTGTCAAATGCTTTTTCTGCATCTATCAAGGTGATCATATGATTCTTAAGTCTATTGATGTGATCAATTACATTTATTGATTTCTGTATGGTGAACCAAGCTAGCATCCCTAGGATGAATCCCCATGACATTGTGGTGCATGACTTTTTGTTATCTTTTTGTAATCAATTTGCCAGAATTTTATTGAGAATTTTT
Source organism: Marmota monax (assembly GCF_021218885.2). Taxonomy (NCBI): domain Eukaryota; kingdom Metazoa; phylum Chordata; class Mammalia; order Rodentia; family Sciuridae; genus Marmota; species Marmota monax. Next base: position 32,329 of record NW_026692479.1, on the reverse strand, counting down.
GCATCTGTTCATTAGAGATATTGGTCTGAAGTTTTCTTTTCTTTTTCTTTTTCTTTTCTTTTCTTTTCTTTCTTTTTTTTTGTTTTTGATGTGTCTTTGCCTGGTTTTGGAATCAGGGTGATATTGGCCTCATAGAATGAGTTTGGAAGTGCTGCCTCTTCTTCTATTTTCTGAAATAAATTGAAGAATATTGGCGATGGTTCTTCTTTAAATGCCTTGTAGAACTCGGCGGTGTATCCATCCAGTCCAGGGTTTTTCTTGGATTGTAAACTTCTGATGTTCTCTTCTATCTCGTCACTTGAAATTGATCTGTTTAAATTGTGATTCAATTTGGGCAAATCATACGACTCAAAAATTTGTCGATGCCTTTGATATTTTCTATTTTATTGGAGTACAAGTTTTCAAAATAATTTCTAATTTTCTTCTGTATTTCTGTAGTGTCTGTTGTGATATTTCTTTTTCATGCTGTTTGTTGGTAATTTAAGTTTATTCTCTCCTTCTCTTTGTTAGCATGGCTAAGGGACTGTCAATTTTATTTATTTTTTCAAAGAATCAAATTTTTGTTCTGTCAATTTTTTCAATTGTTCCTTTTCTTTCAATTTCATTGATTTCAGCTCTGATTTTAATTATTTCCTATCTTCTACTGCTTTGGGTGTAGATTTGTTCTTCTTTGTCTAGGGCTTTGAGATGTAATGTTAAGTCATTTATATGTTGGCTTTTTCTACTTTTTTAATATTTAGTTTTGAGTTGGATACAATATTTTTCTTTTTATTTATTTTGGGTGCTGAGGGTAGAACCCAGGGCCTCGCACTGCTAGGCAAGTGCTCTACTACTGAGCCAAAACCCCAGCCCCCGCAGGAGGAGTGGTAACATGCTGCCATCAAATTGTACCGTGCATTTATTAAGTTTTAACCCATTGGTAAATTCACCATCCCACGTTGCAGGGCTTTAGCTAGAGAAGCCGAGCCTCTCCTTCTCATGCACTACTGATCCATGCCTTTACCTTTCTTTGTCCACCATAGATCATGTCCCAGCAGCAACTCTATCTCTGGCTGTTTTTCAGCCACCTCCAACCACTCAGGCCCTGTGTCCATACACTGCTTCCTGAGAAAATCTTCAACCAGACCCATGTACTGACACTTCCTCTATCTTCTTTTAGAACATCCTGTGGATTCCGCTGAAGAGCTTCCAAATTAGAGTCATACATTCCTGAAACTCCAAGTGGAAGAGGCTTTGTTCTGATTGCACTGTCTTTTTGGAAGGCCTCTGATTGCACAGAACCCAGTCAGAGCCTGGCAACAGAAGTCAGAGCAAGAAGATGCTGTCCACACAGCATGGACTCAGAGGTAGGAGCAATGTCAGAGCCACTCTGTAGCCACCCTGTGTTTATGTCTCTGTTTTGTATGGTTGGATCCCGAAGAGCATCTTTGTTTTCAGCAGTGAATTGGATGACGCACTAGACAGTCACACTGAAGGTAGGACACTATAGAAGCAGGTCTGATTGACAGCTGGAGGACACTGCTGCTTTTGAACCTGGGGATGGAGTCTGAGTGGAAGTATCTTTATATTTTTCATATCTTAATGACCTTGTGTCAAGAGATCTGATGCCATGACTGGAGTGTTCTGTGTTTGTAGCCATGTTTTCTAGCCTTACATGTCAAGTTGACCTTTGCCAGGAGAAGAGCTCATTCTCCCCTTATCATCTAAACATCCTGTGACTTGATGTGACATAGTGAAGAAGAAATATCATCATCAGACAGAAATACAGACAATAACCATGGTTTTTCCGTGCTCAGAGTGTCCTTCTGAGGTCACTCTCCCAATGACCTTAGGAATCCCTCTTGGCCTCACCTTTTATAGGATCCACCCCTTCTCAATACTGCCCCCCTGAGGATGCCAACATATGGACCTAGGAGGACAACCACATCCAAACCTCAGAAGGGACTGCTGTGGTGGGTCTCAAACATTCACACCACCCCCAAATCAGCCTGACAGTGCTGTTCTCCTTATTTGATTCAGTTTGAGATTGGGAATGTGACTTAGTTCTGAGGGTTGAGATGAAAGGGAAAGTCTGCTGGGGAAATCTCTGATAAAGGTATAGTCACAGGAGCTGAACAAAAAGTGAAATATGGCAGATTGAGAAAATCTTCACATCCAACCACAACTCCATTAACATGCTAGGAAAAGGAATTTCATTTTCCTTTTTTCCTTCTCTCTTCTTAAAAAAATTCATTTGTTTTTTTAGCTATACATGGCATTAGAACCTATTTGATGTATTTGTACAAACACAGAATATATTGCATTTTAATCCCAGTCTTGTGGATGTACATGATGCCGAGATTCACTGTGGTATATTCACATACGTACAAGCAAAGTTATGTCAGATTCATTCCACTGTCTTTCCTATTCCTATCCCCTCTCCCTGCCTTTCATTCTCCTTTGTCTAATCCACTGAACTTTCATGGCCCACCCCCACCTACCCATTGTGTGTTAGCATCCACATGTTAGAATATTCAACCTCTGGGTTTTGGGGATTGGCTTATTTCAGTTAGTATGATAGTCTCCAGATCCATTCATTTACCAGCAAATGTTATGAAGTTATTCTTCTTTGTGCTGAGTAATATTCCATTGTGTATATATAACACATTTTCTTTATCCATTCATCTGTTGATGGGTACCTAGGTTGGTTCCATAGCTTAGCTATTGTGAATTGAGCTTCTGTGAACATCGATGTGGATATGTCACTGTAGTAGACTGATTTTATCCTGTGGATATATACTAAGGAGTGGGATAACTGGGTCAAATGGTGTTTCCATTCCTAGTTTTTAAAGGAATCTTCAATTGGTGCAGTGTAGTTGCATCAAATTGCAGTCCCATCAGCAATATATGAGTGTACCCTTTCCCCCATTTCCTCGCCAACATTTATTGTCACTTGTATTCATACACACACACACACACACACACACACACACACATCTGGGAAATATATATATAGTATAAAACATATCTGAGAGTATTGATACATAAGTTTATCTGCTCCCAAATTTTAAAATGTATTTATCTTGTTTGTATCCACTCACTTCTAGAAATGTACCTGGGATAATGGGTGAGCTAAGATTTGCGTGAACCTGTTATGAATTGTGCATCAGAAAGCAAGATGAGTTGGTACTCAGAGGCCTACACAGTTTGCCAAGAAAACTAGGAAAAATGAAAGCATCTGATAAGCTGAGGAAACTTTTAGGTTATTGTGTAACCAATATGGTCCTAAATTTGCAAACAGAAGCTAAAAGAGTTAAGCTAAAAGTGCCTTAACCACATTCATATTAATGTGAAATTGCAAAAAACCCAGCAGTGTTATGAGCGAAATCACATAATGCAAGGAGGAAAGGCATAGGAAGTCACATCACACTGCATTTTAAATGTCCCCTCTCTTCTCTTGAATGCAGTGAGGAAAATATTTCACATTGGCCAAGAGAGATGTCTAGGGAGAGCTGAGATTCTTTTTAATGTAGTTTCTTGTTTATAAAAAGAGATGAAATGGAGTAATAATATAATCTTTACAGAATAAAATCTCAGGGCATCCTATTTTTTGAATAATGCATCTCCTCATCTTTTTTTTCTCTGTTTCATTAGAGTTAATCACACAAAAAGCTTCAGGCTGCTGCTGCTAATTTAAATCTAGAGATGGAAGGTTTTTTTTTTTTTATATAGTTGTTATTTGGTAGCGTTCTATGTACCTATATTAGCCGCTATACAGTAGAGGAATGTAAGACTCATTGAAAAACAAGTTATTTGTGATTCACATGTATGAACAATATTTAGTAACATGCTAGTTATCATTAGTATCTTTGAGTAGCACTAAGAATGAGGCACATATAATCTTGATCACAGCCTTACAGCAAGGAGACCCATTTATATTCTGGACCTTAACTTCAGTCGTAGGAGAACTCTAACCAACACACTTAGGGACCTCCAATCAGGAAGGTGCCTCCTTGCATTTTCTAGGTTTCCTTAAACAGAGTTGCCAAAAGAAGGGGCCTCCATGATATCCTTTCCTGCTGTTGAACACAAGTTGCAAGGCGTGTTTGGTTGTCAACCTGAACATGTCTTAGTTATTGTGCCTTGTCTTAGTTTGACGTATCATTTTCTCTGCTGCTGCCTTCCCTTCAGGCTCTCTAGCCCATGATGACAAAGACACAGGCAACCCCTAATCTTCATAATGCCACATCATATCAACAACACTTAGCAGAATGCCTTGCACAGAGCAGCAACACACTAAACAGATCATACACATATGAATAAATGAAGAGGATTAAAAATTCCTAGTAAAAACACCAGGCTGTAAATCTTGTTGTCTGGTGTAAACCTTCATGGCTTAATGATCTACTTCCAGATCCAAAGAGAAGGAATATGAATGAAGGTATCTTAAAAGGGGCTATTAGACAGCACATCATGTCCTTTTATCTTTCAAGTCAGCTTAATTCCCTGGGTTTAGATTGAAACATTATTCATGATACTCCTAAATTCAACCAGAATCTACAGGATAATTGGAGCTTTAAACTATTTTTTCCTCTTCTTCAATCAGAAATTATATTATTATCTGACAAACATACTTCCTTCCTCCTACCCAAACATGCAAATTGTATGCAGAGTCTGAAGACAGTCAATCAAGGCAAGGGTTGTAGATGGAAATGTGGTATTGTTGGCAAGTTATATTATGAAGAATGAGAGGCACTGTGGGAAAGTTTTATGCCTATGGTTCTTAAAGAAGTATTCATTTTCAGTATGTCATTCACTAGTTAACTCTGATCGAAGAAAAATATATTCCCCCCAAATCCACCTGCTACTCTGACAGCCTTTTATTTAATATGACAACAGAACCACTTGTCTGAGTTTCCTGTTTTATATTTTGCATAATATAAATCATTTCTAGCATGTGCCATGTGACAATTTGGGATGGATGGCATTAGAGCAATCTGATTTCTATGTGTTGCTTTCTTTATCCCCAGGGCATATTTTGCATTTATATCCTGCAAATAACAGGAGATATGTTTCAACTCCCCACATTTATTTTTCCCCAAACACATTCATAGACTCTTGTTCAGTGCTCCTTGTCAAGAACTTTGAAAATTCCCCTTTCACAGAATAGGTGTGTGGGAATCATTGACAGAGCTATCAGAGTTCTTAGTTTTCAACTTGGGTCTTTGTTAAGTCAGAGGGGGAGGAAAAGAAAGCTCTTTGGGTTCATTATCATTTAATCCCCTCACTTTCTTTAATGAACATAAAATAAACATAGCTGATGAGTGGGTTGGTCTTGGCATTCCTGCAATATGTGTAGAAGATACATGTGTACATACACACACACACACACACACACACACACAAATACACATTATAAAATGACAAAGGGAAGAAAAAGGAGGAGTACTTGCCAACCTATTCAATTCATAACTACTGAGACATTGCCAATCATGAGCTAGGAAGAGGACATAAGGTGAAAGCAGAATGATTCAATGCATGACTTTGTATGAGTTATGATGTGTGTATCTTGTTCTTTGAGAGGGTAGGGGATGTGTCTTTTACATTTCTTCATCCAGAACACACCCTTGTAACTTATGAAACCTTACAGGGAGAGTACTTGGTAAATATGGTTGACTGATTCACTCTACATTGAGTCATCCAAAGAAGAGTGACATCATATGCAAACATTTATACACTGATGCTCACACATATTTCAACCAAGATCCTTTCATGTCCTAAAACGCTAACCAAGAAAGGTATGAAGGATTGGAATTTTATCCAAATATAATCATTATGGTGGTATTAGAGGGTTATTTAAAAGAAGTAAAAGAGATTTTGAAATGACGTTTAAAGAAAGTAATTAATTTGGGAGAGAATGAACAAGTCAACATTCATCAACTTAAGGAAAAGTTGAGTTTCAAGTTAGTAAACTGTTAGAGAGTTCAGTTAGCTAGAACAATAATATTGGACTAGTCCTATTACAGATTTTATTGTATGAGAAAAAAATTTAGTTAGCTTTACTTTAGAGAGAAACCTGCCACAGCCTTGAATCTGTGCTAATCTAACGATGCTTGCAGATCCAATGGCCCCATCCCTCTCAGCCAGACACCCTGTGACTCAGCACACTACCCAATTCTCATTGCTTAGGACTCAGGGGACAAAGTGAAATTCTGCCACCCACTTAAGTCCCAGGCTGCAACTCCAAAATCTAATCCACAGTTAGGACTTCATTTTAAAAGTGAGCCGAGCTGGGCACCTTATGTGTTCTGCAAAACATCAAGAAAATCTCCTCTCTTCCAACCCAAAGAAAGAAAGAAAATTCTTGGAACTTAATTGTGCTTACAACACAGCCCAGTAACTGAGGTGGTAATTCAAAGGAGCAGCTTTGCAATGACTATTCATCATCGCTCATCATGAAGGAACACGCTTAGCAAGGTCTATGAACACTGAGTGTGTTTATTAGGTCATTTACTGATGAAATGAGACTGTCATTGCATTAAATTATCTACTAGTATATAAGCCATGCAAAGCTATAAACATGGTATTTGTTGTGGTCATGACAAAGAATGATTTTGGGGCTACCTGATCATGCCCTAGGTAACATATTTCAAAGGGGCTTAAACCCAGGGGACTACCTAGACACTTTCAGCTAATATGGATACCACCTCTAACAGGCATTTAAAACTTTCTGAGATAACAACCACAAAGCCTAATCTTAGCCTTGGTCCTGGTGTGCTGTGTAAATCAAATAGACCGGTAGAGTGGTGGCATTTCTCTTCTGACAAAGGGATGACAAACATCATAAAATGACTTTGACAGGATATAAGTATATGAAGTATTTAAACAAACTCTGGAAAGTACACAGGCACACACTTACCACCCACCTGTATTTGGCATTACTAAGTGCCCTCCTAAATGGCCAAAGACACCAGTTGTCCTCAGTTCTGTCCTTGTGGGGAGTGATGCCAGATTTTGGATGTATGGCGTTTTATTTTGGGGATGCATTGTACTAAAGCTGCGATTGTTTCCATGGGGAAATGTCCCAGAGTGATTCTTGCTGTGGCACTCGGCTCTCTCAGACACTCCCAGAGAAACCATGATTGAGCTCTGCACTTTGACTTTGATGTCCGACAAAGGGTTGAAGAGGGAGGACTCTGTCATGAGTTCCTTGTCCAGTGGGTCCTGTAGACAGATGGGACCACTGTATGTTCGGCTCACTGTCAGGTCTGGTTGCATGGCAGAATTCAGGAGCAGGGAGTTACCTGGTTAAAATATATATATATATATATATATATATATATATACTGATCTGTCACTCAGAAACTACGATACCTCCATTACCCTTTTACAGCTGCCTTCTCTAACTGCAGGCCCACCCTGAGAAAGCAGAGTGGCCACAACAGGTTGGTTCTTAGTGACCAACACCTTGAAAGTCTGGCCCTCCTTCCAGTCCATTCTTTCAATGCTACCAGACTAAATCCTTCACCTTCGGAGATCTTTACATGCTTGATTTGGAAAACAAATATTTCTGGCACTCTGGCAAGTAGCTCAGGTATTGTTGTTCATGTGATTTTCACCGGCAAAGAAGAGCTAAAAAAAATAGATGTTTTGCAATCCAGTTCAGAGCAAAAATAACGTCTGTTCATTTTAAATGCCAAGAGATGACACAGCTTGGTGACTAGGTAGTGCAGTTTATAATGAAGCTGCCTGGTTTCAGCACATTTTTTGTGGAATTCTGGGCATTTTCTGGATCTGCAGGAGGACATGATGTGTCCTCAGAGCAAATGGTTCAGGGGACCTCATGAATCGCTTCATGTCTCAGTAGCCAATTCACTTGAACATTGCATATATCACTGAGAGGAAAACAATACTCCATATGGGGACAAAGAGCAACTCAGATTCTATGTGGGGAGCAGCTCAGGACAGTCTCCTTTCTGTCTGAAAACAAATGAAAAAAAAAAACAATCTTTACAAAAGCATGAGAAATTGGACTTTGTCATCTTTTGGGGAGCACCAATTTTTTCTAAGCCAAATATTAAAAAGAAATGCTGTGATATTTTTTTGTGATGAAGAAATCTCATTTATTAGTAAATAACAAAATAACCCTCAGTCCAAAACCTCCCACCCATATCAGTCCATCAATGTGACTGCTCAAATTGAAACCCAAACCATATTAAAAAATTTTGCTTTGGAGCCTGACAGAAATGTTTAAAGTATGGTATTTTTGAAAATGTTGCAATTCTAGGCCATATTTTTTAGCCTCTATTGTTTTTCCATTTTCATAATTTGTAACAATGCCAGCAGGAAATCTATAACCCTGACTTTTACCACCTCTTATTCGGATCCTCTAAGATTGCAAAATCAAAGAGAAAACGTACAAATGAGATGAAATAATGCTGCAAGATCTAATGTCTCCTTGTGGTGTATTTCTTCCAAGCTTGGAGCTACTGTACCAAGACAAAGGCCAATCAAGTCTCTGTGTTTTGTAACAGAACCACATTGAGTTCTATAGCTCAGGAACCAAGTTCTTGTTTATGGTCTCCCCAGGCAAGAAGTGGGACTGCAGAATGATCCCATGTCTGAAAAGAGTTGGGAACTGACATTTCCATGGAGACTTCAAGAATTATATGTCCAAGTCTACCAAGCCTTCACCTACTGAAACTTAAGTTTTGGTTATTCTTAAAAGACTCTCTGAGCTCATGTGAAGCAAAGAAATGAAAAATATTTCCTACAATTAGGTAGCACAGATGTGGAGAATGCTTGATAATAAAAGTACGTACAGGGCAGGGGATGTAGCTCAGTGACAGAGTGCATGCCTAGCATGCACGAGGTCTTGGGTTCCATCCCCAGCCCTGGAAAAAAAAAAAAAACCCTTATACATATGACACAGTCCACAGTTGAAGAATGGGCACAGTTGAAGAATGAAGTTGGGGTGGGCAGGGTTGAGTGATTTTCCCTGATCAGACTTCAATCTACTCTTTGAAAATCTATTTTCAAGTTCTTAGTCTACTATAAGCATAACCTTCTATTTTATAGGGCTGGGAACTGAAACCTGGGCCTTGTGCAAGGCAGGCAGGTGCTCTACCACTGAGCTGCACCCCAGGGCGTTAACAGTCTCATTGTTTCCCTTTCTGCAGCACCAGATATATTGTCGAAGAACAGATATGCCTAAGACAATGCAGGTGAAAAACCACATACTATGCATATGAGGTGTATCATCACAAGGAATATAGAAATAGTAGCAGCTACCAAAGGATTCTTTTCTATATCATTAGTTTCGTGAGATCCTTGATCAAAAGTAAACAAGGTGGTCAGACAATTTGGCAAGGTAATGTATTCATTTAGAGAATGACAATACAAAATTCCCTTTCCTCCCCAAATGTGCACAGACTAGGCAACAGCATTTTCACTTCTTGCTCATGAAGCAGGATGGCAGCCTGCACATGAAAGTATCATCTTCCTGAACCATGTTCACTCCATTTATGAGCACTTGCCATCCATGCACCAAGGGATTATATGGGTTGCTTTTCCTATCCTCTACTATCCCCCCTCCCCTCCCCTCCCATCTTCTCTCTCTAACCCATCTACCTTAATTCATTTCTCTTCCTTGTTTTTTTTCCCTTTCCCCTCACTTCCTCTTATATGTAATTTTGTATAACAATGAGGGTCTCCTTCCATTTCCATGCAATTTCCCTTCTCTCTCCCTTTCCCTCCCCCCTCTCATCCCTATTTAATGGTGGTCTTCTTCTCATGCTCTTCCTCCCTGTTCTGTTCTTCCTTGCCTTCCTTATATCAAAGAAGACATTTGGCATATATATCTGGCTTGTTTAGTTCTTGATGTCAGATGGAGAGACATTTCTCTTTCACAGCAGTCAGCCACTGCAGGACTTGGGTGGTCTCCATATGGAACAGGTCTTCACCTTGAATCCTTTGTTACTTTGGGGAAGTTTGAGTTCCCTGATGGGCCAGTCCAGGTGGTGAGTTCATTCCTATGGCAAAGGAGTGGGGCCTGCAAATGAGAAGGAGTAGAAAAATCAGAGTAAGACACTTCCAGGAAAAAAAAACAAAACATTGGTTCATATTATTCTCTGTTGGGTGCTTCCATCTTGCCCTCTGTCATAGCTAGCTGCTGGAGTATATTTATTCATAGTTCAAAGCTACTTGAGGGCAAGTATCAACAAAATTCAACAAACTTTTGCCTAATTAAAAATGGTTAGCTGAGTTAAGATCCTTCAAGGAAATGATGAGAGGAACAGAAACCAAGGTCAGCATCTTATTAAACTCTTGTTTCTTTCAGACCTTTAAAAAATTGAATTTGATATTTTTCAGTAATTTGGGGGGAATTGAACTTCACTGAACTGCCTTTAAATGAAGGGACAGGGTTAATGCTGAAGATGAAATCAGAAATGGAAGGCAGAGATTTAGTGTTTAAGAGGAAATCAGATATTTTGAAATATCTGACACCTAATGGAGCTATGGTTTGAATAACATTCACAATAATAAATTTAAATTTATCCTCAGAAAAGTCATAGGATTTGGAAACAAAGTGTTGATATAGTTTTTTGCTAAGCACAAATAGGACTCAAATATTGCATTTTGAATATTATTACAATTTGTTAGTTCCTTTTAAAATGTACTTTTCATACTAATTTTAAGTAATCGGTGAAAATGTCTCTTCTTTGCATTTTTTGCTCTATATTTATTCCATGATTAATTTCAACAAGTTATTTCATTGTCATGGTCCTACAAGACAGTTGGCACACATGGTTACTGAGTGGATGTTAGCATATTTTGAATGCCTAATTACAAACTCTTCATAAAGCAGTTTATAAGCCCCTTTTCAGCAAGTCCATGTTGTAAAGTTTGTTGAGTATACAGGTTAATCATTATGGATTTGGAATCAGATTTGAAATCACCTCTGCTCTTTCTTACCACTGAGTGTCTTTGGAAGAAAAGTAACAAAGCTTCCCTCCGTAAAGCTCATTTTATGAACCTGTAAAATGGGACTCATAATATCTAGTTCAGAGAATTGTGAAATTTACATGAAATGATGTGATGTTTTGCACAGAGTGTATGACACTATAAAGGCTCAATGTAATAGAAAAATATTTCTAAGCAAAATATTTTATGCTACAATTGGTACGCATTGCTCTTGAGAGAACAAAGAACTGGACATTACCATTGGAAGAACAATCAATCCTACTTAAGTACTCTGATTGAAAATGAAAACTGTTGGAGAGTGGATGTAAAAGAGCAGCGTCCTTATTCCCTTGGTGCTGCAGTGCTCTACTTTCAACCTGTGATGGGCTGAGTTCTCTGCTGCTTGGTACTGACCCTGAATACTGATCCTCTCCAAGGACAACTGCTGTATTTGATAACAAACACCCCACCTGAGGATCAGAAGGCCAAACCCAATGTGACTACTCATGTCCCACATGTTAGAAAGGTCTTCTTCCAATTGAAATTAAATGGAATGTTTTGGAGAAATAGAAAGCTGCTCTACTCCAGGTTCTTCAATATAGAGAATGTGAAGCAAAGCAAAGCATAGTGTACAGAGTCATGGAAATGGACACCTCAGGGTTCTCATTAGGGCACGCATCATGGAACAGTTTCATGGTCAAAGTCATGGTGCTATCAAACTCTTGACAACTTACATAACTTCATTGCTGCCCTATTTCTGGACTGGTCACATTTCCTCCTGTAAAGCCCAATTCTACTTTCATTCATTCTTACATTAGTTCAAATCCACAGGTATTTACTCTTTATACTAAATTTAGATGTTTTTTATTCTGCAGGATTTTTAAACTTTAGAAATGTCATAAGACTGTTAAGAGAATCCCGATATGGCCTTTCTAATTGATCTAACAAATCTTGTTGACCAATCTTGTTGAGCAAATAGCTTTTAAAGATTTTAACACGTCATTAATGAGGGAGAGAGATCTATATTATAATAGTTGAAATATTCATATAAACATGTGAAATATTGAAGTCAGTGTATTTGCAAATGAATGCAAAACTTTTCTTCCTAGTGGGGGAGGGAAGACGACTGAAATTGCCTGGACAAACTTTATGTCCTGCCTCTCCCTGAGAGTTATTTGGAATGCCTAGGAGGAGTCACTGACTTTTCACATTTTGCCACATGTACTTTATCTTGCCTCTTTCTCTAATTCAACCTTTCTGAACAGTTTGAGAAGAGTATTTGTGTCTCACAGCCCTGGACACTTAATGCCTTTACTCTGCTGTGAATTGTCCAGGATAGCACATTCTCTCCCATAACCCTGAAAAATTCCTACATTCAGGAAATTAACATTGACACAATACTTTCCTCCAGTCTATAGCCCAATTTGTTAGTTGTCCTGTTGTCATCCTCCATGCTTGATTTAAGTCCAGGCTCCCACAGTTCATACACTTATCACATCTCTTTAGTCTCCTTTATAGTTTTAGAAAATTTTCAAATTTGCCTACTTCTGAAATTTAGAGACAAAGGCTGTGGCACTTCTGGTGTGTGTGTGTGTGTGTGTGTGTGTGTGCATATACACACATATGCTGCTTCATTGGTGATTAAGTCTTGAGCTATTATGTCAAAAGCCAACATTTGCAAAGCACATTTTACCTCAAAAGTAACATTGGGAAGAAATAGCAAGCAGAAATCAAACCCCAAGTATGTGGCACCAGGCCTACAATATAGAAATAGCTGTCGATGTGTCTGCCATGCTTACCAAATTGAGTCAGTCTAAGAACTTGTCAGGCAGGAGGTGACTAGAACATGACAGCCTTTGAAGGAGGGGTCATATCCATGGGCTCTTCACTGGCAGCCTGGGAGGTTGGTGCCACGGTGTGCCACGTGGAGGCCAGTGAGTGGACCTTCACTGGCAGCATGGTAACCATGGAGGCATTGGGAAGAGAGGCTCTTTGCTGTCCAGCAGGGTTCCTAGATGCAGGGTGAGGGGTGGGTTGTGGGACAATGGAATGGGACAGATTGGGGTTGGGGTGGGAGAACTGAAGGGTTGGGGGGCTGGGGAAGACTGGTCCCTTTGCTGGCTGCCTGTGCTGCCTATGGCCATGGACACTGCGGTGTGGGCCAGAGCTGTCACTGGATGCAGAAGATGGGAAAATGACCGCCATGGAAGGGGGGGGTAGTGTCCATGACTGTGTCCTCAGGCAGCACAGCAGGATGCTTGGAATGGTGAGCCGATGACATGGCTATGAGGGTTGGAGGGACGGAGTGCTGGCCCTGGGTATTGGGGTTGCGGGTGGAAGGGACAGGAGTGGGTCTTGGGAAAGAATGAGGAGGAGGAGGAGGAAGAGGAGCAGCAGGAGGAGCAGCCAAAGGAGAGGGAACATTAGGAGGAACAACAGGAGGAGGAGCAGGAAAAGGAGTTGGAGGAGGAGGAATAGGAGGAGGAGGAAGAGGAAATGGAGAAGGGGGAGGAGGGAAAGGAGGAGGAAGAGGAGGAGGAGGAAGAAGAGATGGAGGAGGAAGAGGAAATGGAGAAGGATTAGGAGGAAAAGGAGGCAGAGGAAAAGCAGGAGGTAGATGAGGAGGAGGAGGAGGAGGAAAAGAAGAAGGAAGGGGAGGAAGAGGGGTAGGAGGAACAGGAGGAGGAGGAAAAGAAGGAGGGGGAGGAGTAGGAGGAGGAAAAGAAGAAGGAAGGGGAAGAGGTGGTTGTGGTGGAGGAGGGGGAGGAGGAGGAGGAGGGGGTGGAGGAGGAGGAGGAAAAAGTGAAGGAAGAAGAGAAGGAAGAGGAGGAGGAAAAGAAGAAGGAAGGGGAGGAGGCGGTTGTGGTGGAGGAGAAGGAGGAGGAGAAGGTGGAGGGGGAGGTGGAGGAGGAGGAATTGGAGGAGGAGGAAGATCAAAAGGAGGAGGAGGATCAATACACATGGGGGTTGGGGATTCTGTTCTGGAAGAGGTAGGATTGGAGGGGAAAGGGACCTGGGTAAGAGGTGTGGGAAGGTGAAACACATTAGGGGTAACTCCAACATGGGGACTGGGGCTGAAGGGAGAAGGAGGTTTCCTGGGAAGAGGCAGAGGAATATTAGCTGAGGGGGAAGGTGGAGGGATGGATAGGTTCAGGGGCCCAGCATGCTGGAATTCCACCTGCCTGCTGGCAAGGATGGTTGCTATGGGGGAGGGGTCAGTGGGTGGGGGGAGGGGGCCTGCATTCCAGGTAGGGCCTGCAGGTGGGGAGGATGAATGGACAGTGGTGGTGCAGTCCTCCAGAGCCTCTCTTCCGCCCTGGGCGACCTCTGCCTCAGGCTCCACGTGGTTACTTCCGGCACTCTGAACCCTCCTCAGGGTGCCTTTTGTACATAAAAGTGGCCGCTTTGCAGGTGGGGGCAGCCCATCCTGATGCCAGGAAATCAGTGATGGCAGGGCCACTGGCATGAGCTGTTTTCTTTTATTTGGCCTCCTGGAAGCAGCAGTTAGTGAGGGCCAACTCTGGGATAGAACACAGGTTGGCTTTAGGCCCTGCTCTCCCTGGATGGCATCTTGGGAGGCTGGAGAGACAGGCAGATCCAGTTCACCTACATGCTCCTGGGCCCACTTGTGGAGCATTGAGTGGCCCTGGGCTTGAAGCAGGAGGAGCACTCCCTGAGCAGGGCCCTGGGAGCTGCAGGTGGCGGGGCTCCCATATGAAAACTTCTTGAGAGACACCTGGGCCCTCTCTGGAAGGATGTTTCCCTCTGGGGGCCAAGAACTGGGCTCCAGGGCACTGAGGTCTCCCCGAGTGTCCTCCTCCTCCTCCTTCTCCTCCTTCTCCTCCTCCTCCTCCTCCTCCTCCTCCTCCTCCTCCTCCTCCTCCTCTTCCTCCTAGTCCTTCTCCTCCTCCAGCTTTTCTTCTTTCTCCTCCTTCAGCTTCTCCTCCTCCCCCTCCTCCTCCTTCTCCTCCTCCCCCTCCTCCTCCTTCTCCTGCTCCCCCTCCTCTAGGTGGATCTTGCCTTTTTCTCGTTGTTCCTGGGCCCTGAGCTCAGCTTCCTTAGACGCACCAACAGGGCAGCCAGCAGGTGTCATGGGCCCCTCAGCTTGGTGGATGAGCTGAGGAACTGAAGGCAGGAGGAGTGGCCTGCGGCCAGGAGAGGGGACCCTTACTGCTGTCAAGGGCCCCAACATGCGTGAGTTCTTCCGGGACCCCCAGGACACTGGCAGCAGGATCCCCCGAGAGAGGAGCGGGCCTCTGTCCCTGCCAGCAGCAGGAGGCCCCCGAGGTCAGGGATCCTGGGGGAAACGCCTGCTGGCAGGGCTGAGTGGAGAGGCAGGTGCAGCGGGGTGGTCCCTGTGAGGAGAGGGAACCTCCTGGGCGAGGCGGAGGGGAGTGTGATGGCCCAAGAGGGCCCTGCGGCACAGCCTGCCACCGCACTTGGTCAAAAGACTGCCCATGGAGGGCACCTGGGGCTCGTCACTAGGCAGAAGTCCCACACTAGTCCAACGCTAGTCAGCACAGAGCAGCTGGGCTGAGAAGCCAGCTCCTCCTTCCACCAAAGGCTGAACTGGAGTTTAGCCCTTGTGACGTGTGGCTGGAACGCTTGACTCAGAAAGGACTTGAGCCAAGACGGTTGGTCAAAAGAAGGCTCAGGGTGAAGAGACCCCCACCCCCACTTGGTCTGAGCTTAGGCTCCTCCTGACTCTACACTGCTTCTTCTCCCACACCCACCACACAGTTATTCTCACCCTCCAGAGGGTCATTCTGAGGCTGCTTTCCTTTGGGTTACTTAGGCAGTCATTCTACTTGGCTCCAAAAATATCTCCACAGTTCTACTGGACATGACTGTAGCCATCCAGAGTCAAACCACCATCCATTGCCTTCAGATAACTACAGCTAGTTCCCACCATACTATCAATTTAGAAAACCATTACAGTTGTCCCTGGAACTGTCCCACAGGATCCTTGAGCCAGTAATGGTGCCTGACTCTGGTATTGCTTCAGGTAAAATATGTATATTTTGTTTGGGAGGAGTTCCCTCTCATCCTGACCAAAGCATAAACACATCCTTTTCTCTACACCACATTGAAGGTGTGCAGTGTTCTTCCTGTTGCCTACCATTGCATTTTCCAGAGATCTCAGTCCATGTTTGGCTGACTGCATTGCTTTGGGGCTAAGGTGATGCGGAAGCTTTCATGTCTCAGAGGTGTCAGTCCATGGGCACCCAGCTCCATTGCCTTGGGCCAGAGGTGGAGCAGAACATTGGGGCACAAGGACATTTTGAAGGACAGCTGCTTACCTCATGGCAACCACAAAGCAGAGAGTAAGAAGGAGCAAATGGCAAAATGTTATCTCCAAGGGCATGCTACTAATGGCCTTCATCTTCCAGCCATGCCCCACCTAACCAGAGTTATAGCCCAGTACAATGGTCCTTTCTAATTATTAATCCACCCAAAGGATTTATTGATTGATTATGTCACCATGCTCATAATCACATCATTCACCTCTGAACATTCCTCCATTAACTCAAATGAGCTTTTCAGGCACACCTAATCTCCAAACCACCACATGCCACGCCATAAAAAAGGTTATGTCCATCTTATTAAGAGTCCTCCTAATCTTAACAGTTTTGGCAACAGGTTGCAGTCAGCCAGGGTCAGCTTGCTGCTATGCATAAATGGCACCTAGGAGATGCCTTGATCTTCAGATCTGGTCTTCTGGAAGGAGAGATGCCAAGTCATTGTCTAAAACTTTCAGAACTTTTAGGAACCCCTTCTGGAGAGATGATCACTGAAGTGCTGAGTTTTAATTCTGAAGGAAACTTGGCAAATGTGACCAGCCCAGCTGTGTTACACTCAGAGTTCCAAGCTGCCAGTTTTGGGTACTTGGAAGGGCACGGCACAGCCTCCAGAAATTGCTCAGTCTCATAGGTATTCATGTGCACTCCTGTGCCATACACCCCGAATGGGAGCAGCCCTTCTAGGCACAGCTTTTGCACTTGGTTGGTTGGTGTCAGAGGTGGTGATGTGGAAGGTGAGACTCCCTTTAGCCAGAGCATTGTTGTCTGGAAAAAGGAGAGGCTTGGCCCCATCAATGCCAGTTTTAACAATTCAACATGGTTATTCTACAGGTGTGGTTGTGTTAGGGACCAAATATTCACAATTGCTGAAGGAGATAGAAGGGGCTGTGGCGAGGGCTAGGGGAATTCTGTCCTGCAAATCCAGAGCTGTCTGCCCCTTAATCACCACACAAGCCCAATTAGACCATCTCCCTGAAGACTGGCCCTCTCCACCTGATCAGAGCACGCCACACTCTGCTTCTTCAGCTCTGTCTAAACTCAGACATTTTCTGGAAAAGGAAGTCATATTTAGAAACTTGTTATCTTTCCCACATACATAATACATTTAAAATTGTGGCATGGACAGGAAAGTCAATTGTCTTATCAATGTATCGGACAGGACAACACAGACAAAAAGCACTAAAGTACTTGCACTATTTATTTTTGTGTAATTTTAAAGCAAGGCTGGAGTTGTGGCTCAGTGGTGGAGCACTTGCCTAGCACATGTGAGGCCCTGGGTTCGATCCTTAGCACCACATAAAAATAAATGAATAAAATAAAGGTATTGTGTCCAACTACAACTAAAAAATAAAAACATAAAATTTAAAGCAATGAATTGTTCAATTTTCTTTAAAAGTAGTCCATGATTTTATATATCTTAATTTTTCAAAAATTTGTGGCTCAATATCTGGATGTTCCAAGTGGCTAGTGACTTTCTGGCATTCTGCATGAATGCCAAGTTCAAATAACAGTTTTAGATAAATTCAGATACTTACACTCCAAATCTATGCCAACATATGCATTTAAGAGTACATTTAATGGGGCTGGGGTTGTGGCTTAGCCTTAGAGCACGCACCTAGCAATTGGAAGGTCTTGGGTTTGATCCTCAGCACCACATAAAAATAAATGAAATAAAAGTATTGTGTCCAACTGCAACTAAAAAATAAATATTTTTTTTAAAGAGTACATTTAATGAATGTTCACAACACAAAAATTGATAAACTGAGTACATATGTTCAAACATCTCACTGTATGTAATAAATATGTAGAATTATTTTGTGTTGATTTTTAAATGTTTCCAAAAAAGAAAATAAAGGGATAAAAGTACTTTCAGTACTCTCAACAAACCCTGTAAAGCAAAGGGGAAAAAATGAGTTCTCTAGCTGGGGATGTAGCTCAGTAGTAGAGTGCTTGCCTAGCATGCAAAAGCCCCTGGATTTAACACCCAGTACTACAAGGGGGTTGGCATGG
This sequence comes from Marmota monax, assembly GCF_021218885.2. Classification (NCBI taxonomy): domain Eukaryota; kingdom Metazoa; phylum Chordata; class Mammalia; order Rodentia; family Sciuridae; genus Marmota; species Marmota monax. The sequence goes on along the minus strand of NW_026692479.1, from coordinate 14,078 downwards.
CAGGGGGCTCATTGTCTCTAATTCTTTCCTCCTCAAACACAGAGTTTTTGACCTTTATTCTATTTAGTAAATTGATATTCTCTTTAATATCACATATTAAGCCAAATTGCATGTGTGGGTAGGCATATTTCCAGGGAGCATACACCAACAGGAAATCCCTCCTCTGGAATTCCCTCCTACTGCACTTCCCAAACTAATGGGAACTCTCCAGGAGTCCCTTAGCAGGCTGAAGTGGACAGCAGGGGTCTAATATCCATTTGAATGCAGATCTTAACATAATCATATCATCTCAATGGCTTGCTGGCATCACCTTTCAACCAAAAATGCCATGCATCGTTACTACTTGGCTATGGCTCTTAGCAAACACTGCTCAGCTTAGCTGAGCATCGTGGCCCCTCCCTCACCTCTCAGCCCCCAGAGATTCTCCTCCAAACCCTGGTGACCCATGGGGGCTCATAGATTCTATCTTCATCATTCATCTTCATCTGTCAACTTCCTGCTGTCACCTCTACCAACTCCTCTGCTCTCCCAACATCTCTCACCTGGGCAGCTGCAAGGGCCTTGGGGTTCTCCCTGTGTCTCTCTTCATAGTGGTCAAGATCTCCAGCACAGACTATCTCTCTCCTAGATCAAAACTCCTGGAAGGTGCCCTACTGTTCTTAAGATAGAGTCCCACTCACTGAGGCAGGCTACCTGGGCCTTGCCCACCTCCCCATCATTCTCCTGTACCCTTCTCTCTATCCCCTGCACAGTTCAGCCTTCTAACACTCAGGGGACTTTTGCCCCACATTGCCTCTCATCCCCAGTCTGCAAATAGGGATAAACATACCCCCACTCCATAGGGAGCTTATGGATATATAATAGGCCATCTGTACATGCCTCAGGGCAGAATGCGCACCATGAGCATAGCCCTCCATGCATCTGCCATTACAGATGGAGCTTAAAATGTTTGCTCAATGAATGAGTTAAAGAGCCACTGCAAGGCTCACACAGGCACCACAGGGGAGAAGCTACTTCCACACAATGCTGGAGAAGAAAGCAAAGCAGAGAAGCCAGCAACAGCTGCAAAACTCAGATCAGCAGTGGAAGTCCACAGTACTGGCGTTCAACCCTCCAGTAGGCCGTCACCCATTGCTCCTCTCCTCAGTCCCCACCTCAACCCAGGCACTTGGTGGATCCCACACTCAATGTCCTCAGTTGCCTCCCCCCACTCTTCATTCCAAAATAGGAGAAAGACAAAAGAAGGAGCTAGCCTTTAATGACAGCAACAACAGTCACTAAGACAGCTACTAGGAGACAGGTGGTGTTCTAAATGGCTGTCATGCAATTAATCATCCATTCTGCTTCCTCAGCAACCCTCCCAATATAGTATGAGCATTATTATCTTTTTATACATGAATTGCTTTGCAGTGATATTAATCCCGCAAATACTAGCTACTTTTCAAGATAAAATATCATATTTGTAAGGAACATGTGGGAAAGGTGGTGGCCCACCCCAACAAGGTGGTAAGCCAACCTTCTTCTTTTGATATATTTACTTTCCTGGTGGGATTTGAGTTGTTTGTTTGTTTGTGTGTGTGTGTGTGTGTGTGTGTGTGTTTAGGGGATTGAACCTGGGGGCATTTAACCACGGAGTCACATCCCCAGCCCTTTCTTTTTCTTTTTATTTTGAGACAGAGAGTTTCAATAGGTTGCCTAGAGTCTCACTAAATTGCTGAAGCTGGCTTTGAACCTGTGATCCTCCTTTCTTAGCCTCCTGAGTCACAGGGATTGCAGGCATGAAACACCGTGCCCAGCATGGGATAGGATCTTGAGGAGATAATTTCAAAATAATGTTAATGAATTTAGGCTCTCTGAAATCCCAAAGTAGAACCCTATGTACCCTCGGGACACTGAGAGAGCAATTACCACGTTCAATATTACATCGAAACAGTGAGCTGTTCACAAAAACTGCTAAACATCCACCATCATACCCAGAACAAGTATTTTCTGCTCCCTTCTGTGGATGCTCCAGGTCTGATGCCTAGATAGCAACTCACACTCCTCTGTGGAAGGCACTTCCATCACATGAGGGTGACACCAAGGGCAAAGTCAGAGTAAGGCCATCATAAATCTCTCTTCTCCATAAAAGTCACAAGGGAACTGGCAAACACTGTCAAAATCAACTTTTCCTGGGCTCTGAAGATGCACCAAACACTTGTATGATTGGAATAGCATTTATACAAGAAAGAGAGGGACAGATCCTAGTAAAAAATGGAGACCATTGTGACATTTTAACTTGACCTAGGCCACTCCCCCACTTTCTAGCTCCACAATGGCTTTGAAATATGATACCACCTTCCCAGTAAAAACCACCATTATGGGCACCATAGGAAAGAAAACCCCACTGGAGACTTTTTGCACACTCATCCCCAAACCATCCATGGTACAGAACTTGTCTGTGGGTTTCCTGGAAGACACCACTTGCAAGGCTGTATGTGACCTGGCTCTGGGCTCATCTTTTCTATAGAGATGTTTGTCAAAAGCAGCTACAGGTGATTGTTTACCTACATAGCTCTCTGAGGCAGTGGAGAGCATGTTCATCAAAAAGCTTAAAGGGAAAAGATGGATAAGGAAATCACCACAGGGCTTTGGAAGACTATGACATGTTCCTGGGAATGCATATGAGTATGGACTTGCTTGTCCATAGAAATGTGCACATGCCCAGAGTGTGCCCACACCCAGGAAGGACCAGCAGGCACTGAGCTCCACCCCCAGCTGACTCTGTCTCTGTGAATGCAAAAAATCAAAGTGAAGGCAAGTGCCAGGTGCCTGAGTAAGTCCCATGGGCTGCCAGCAAGCTGACCTATCAAATGGAACGCTACTGATTCATCAGACTGAACTGATATATACTATATATAATGGTTGGATGAGTGAATGGATGAGTGAATGGATCCATGAATGTATCAATGGATGGATAGAAAGATGGGTGAATGGATGGAAGGAAGAATGGATGAATGAATGGGCGGATGGATGAACAGTTTGGAAAGGAAAGAGATAGGAGGTGAGAAAGGTGGAAGAGTATAGCAAGAAGGAGATGAGGAGGAAGAGAAGGAGAGAAGGGAAGAGGAAAGGGAGACAAAGGACAAGGAGGTATGGTCTTAAAGAGATAGAGGAAGAGAAATAGAGAAACAAAGAGACAGATATACAGAGAAAGAGCAGTGGAGTGTGATTAAATGAGAAAGGACAAAGGGATCTGTACAAATTGGAGGGGGCAAATTCAGAGAGCTAGCAGACCTACCAGAGGAGGCAGACCAACTGGGTTTGCATGCATAAAGACAGAAAGAGGCATCAAGGAAGAGCCAAGAAGGAGACTCAGACCTTGCAAGCCAGAAGCCTTCTGATCTAGACAAACCAAGAGGCTGGTGTACCCAGTGGTGCTCAGATGTCCCAGTTCAGCCCGTTGACTGCTGCATCCTGCAACTATTAGGCTGAAGTTGCTGATCTGGGCCCAGTGTGTGGAGCAGCTCCTGACAGAGCAGAGACACAGGGCAGAGTGCCCCTCAGTCCAGGGAGGTCCAGCAAGAACTTTACACTCGTGTCCACTGATGTATCCTGGTGGGAAGCACTTTATCTAAAAAGCTAATTGTTAAGCAAACATTCAAAGTACTGCTGGGTACGCAAGTGAAAATGATCAGGACAAAGTGCACATATGCACACCTAGGACTGTGGGTACCGCTTATGTCACATGGGTTTTATTAACATAATTCTAAGAACAAGTCTGAGGAAGAAGTCAGAGTTCCGATTTTTTAGATGAGAGGCACAAAATTTTACACAAAGGCACAAAAATGTCAGTTAATACCAAAACACTGAGTGCTGCATCTGCTATCAATGCCCACAGCCTGGGGGCTTCTCACCCCTGTGCAGTTCTGCTTATTAGGAAAAACCAACATCAACACCTGAAAAGTGTTAAGACACTGAGCCAGGAGGGATGTGAGTCTTTGCATCTCATTAACCTTCAGAGAAGGTCTTTCTCAACTAATCTCAACTCTCCATTATTTTTCCATATCACTTCAGTTAATCAGTGTCTGTAGGCAGGAGGGGAAAGGAGTATTTCCATTTTCTTTTTTATGAAAGTTTATATTTAACAGATTTTCACAATGCGAAAAAAATATTTTGAAAACAAATTATTTGCCTGCTTCAATTTCCTCACAGCTTAAGTAAAGGAACAGAAAAAAAGGTTTCACTCTGTGTTAGGCAAGGAGTGGTGGTCAGAGAGAAGGAAATGAGTTGGGGACATGAAGCCCTGGATTTGCATCTGTCCCTGTGACCCCTGACTTGCATCTGAGATGCTTCTCCAAGCCCCCAAGCACTGGCTGGGCACCGAGGCACCTGCAGGGGCTGTAGCTTGAACTAAGTGGGAAAAATCAATAGGAAGAACTCGCAGGGACAAATGCAGTCCTGCAACCCCACATCTAGGGAAGAGGCCCAAGAACACACACACTAACATGGCTTCCCTGGGGATTCTGAGCCCACCACAGGACAGGAACCACCAGCTAAGACATCTAGAGCTTCAAGAAGACACCATGAGTGACTCCCACTGGGCATCCTGAAAACCCTAGATGCCATCAAGGAAAACAGTCTTGCATTCACTGGAAAGGGGGCCTGAAGTGTCCAGGGGGACTCACTAAACTGATAGATGGATAAGGAGGGTTGGTGAAGGGACAACTAATATCACTTTAACGTCACACCAATATGCACGTGAGCACAAAACCATGCCTGGTAACATGTCAGTCAGCACGCAGCCTGGGGCAAAACACACCTGCACTCTGATCAGAAAATGCCTAAGATAACAATTACTAACCAATAAAAGGTGGGTGACAACTGGGATATTTTTAAAAGATTTTAAGAATACCAGTATCATAAATGGAAAGAGCTGGGCCACCCCTGGGGTTGAGAAGAGTCACCAGGGCCAAGGGCACAGCACACTCCCTCCTCAGGCTGAGGTCCAGCCCTCACTGGAGGTGTGGCTGGGCCCTCCAGATGCTGCAGAAGGTGGCCAGAGCTGGTCCCTGAATAGTGAGCACCATGGAGCTTTGTGTGCTTCTGGGAGCTGTGTGGAGAGAGTGCAGGAAATGAGGACAGAAGCCCATGCCCTCCATGCAGTGCCCTGTCCCACAGTGGCTTGTGCTGGAAGATACCAAACCACCTACCACCTCTGCACATGGCCTGCTGAGTGCACCTGAAGTCCAGGAAGCTGTACCTAGAACTGAACATCATAGCCCATGATGCTGTCAATAGTGTTTGTTTTCTCTCTTCCTCATGTCCCAACTCCATGATTGACAAGCAACTAGCATATTTGAAAGGGTTTGCTAAATGGTAACAATATTTAATTTTAGCAGAATGTGAATTTTAAAGGAGAAAATGAAAAGAGAGGTGTTAAATAGTGTGCTTAACCTCACACCATCAGCTAGCAATGAATTAAAAAATAAGATTTCCCTCCAGGGCTTGAGCATCAGAGCTTCCATCATACCTGGGTTTCCCATGGGTCCTTCAGACCAAGGCAACAGCAGGATTGGGATGCCTGGAGGGCCCTGAAGAAGCTTGTGCCATGTTCCTGTAGAGCAGAGGCCACCAAGGCTTTCCTGGGGAGGTGTCCCATGTTCTCCATTGCTCTCCTCCTGTAGGCACTGGCATAACTGCCTCTTCCTGAGGAGGTGGTCCCTGTTCTATACTCTTCTCCTTCTGTGGGCACCAGCACAACTGCCTTCTATTCATAAGGCCCTGGAGTAACAGCTTCTCAAAAAGCCACTGGACTCACATGGCAGGATCTGAGGGGAGCTGGTTCCTGGGACCTTGGAGAGTGGATGGTTAGCAGAGCTGGGGCCACTCCCTGAGAACTCTGAGCTTACTTAACAGCAGAGCTGAGCCGATGGATGTGGTGAGCCGCTTCTGCCGTTTCTGCAGATTATGGTCGCCATTACAAGATGACGCTGGCTCCGCTGTGGTCTGTGACAAACAACTTCTTATCTGGGAAAGTTGGCACATGATTTTTCACCACCCTGTGAGAAAGCTCCACGCGGCAGCTTTGCATTGGGGCTTGGGATGCTTTATTAAGGCTGGGAGGGGCATCCGAGAGAGAAGAAGAAGAAATATCCAGGGCCTGAATAAACTGTTGAAAGAAGATTCTCGAGTTGCGTCTTCCTTGCGGGCAAGGGGTCGCGACAAGTGGTGCCGAGACCCGGGAACCAGAACTTTCAACAGTCAGGGGTGGTGCACCGGTTAGTCCCAGGTAAGTGGGATCCGCGATCAAAGCGGGGTTAGTCCCAGGTAAGTGGGATCTGCGATCAAAGCGGGGTTAGTCCCTAGTAAGTGGGATCCGCGACCAAAGCGGGACAGCTCCTCTCTAATGAAAGAGAGAGCCTTACATTTTATTGCAGCTGCACTGTGTACTTTTGCTCCTACTTTCGCTTTCTTTCTTTTGTGCTTTCTTTGTTGTTGTGTCATGGGTGCCGCATCTTCAAGTCCGCTTCTCCTGGCCCTAGATGGCCTGTTACGTTCCAAGGGTCTGGAAGTGAAACATAGTACTTTACAGAGATTTTTACAGAAGATAGATATCGCTGCACCGTGGTTTGCATTTTCGGGCAGCCTTACTGTGCCTAGTTGGGATAAATTAGGCAAAGATCTTGACTTTGCTTCTGAGCAGGGCATATTAGAGGGTGGGGTGATCCCCCTTTGGAAAATGGTCCGTAGTTGCCTTACAGATGACAGATGTCAGGAAGCACTTACTAAAGGACAGGAGGTTTTAGAGCGATTGCATGAGGAAAAATCGGAGACGGCAGAAAGTGAAGTGACTCGGGAGGATGGGAGTGTGCGGAGCATGAGATGGGGGAGGAAACGGTTGTATCCAGACCTCAGTACGCTGCGTACACCCCCATGCGAAAGTGGGTCAGAGGAGGAGGAGGATGAGGAGGAAGAGCTCGGGAGGCTGTCTCGTCAGCTAGGGAGTTTAGCTATAGGAGAAGGGAACACAGATAAGCAAGGGCTCAAGAAAAGCGATCCCCCGGATCCACCGCCGGATGGTGGGGGCGTTTCGGGAAGAGCTTTCCATGCCCAAACATGGAGGGCTGTTCACGCTGAGATGGGTCTTGCTTATCCAGTTTTTCAGGATGACAACAGGGGAAGAGTCCATGAACCCTTAGATTTTAAAATTGTGAAGACCCTGGCGGAGTCTGTACGCACTTATGGGGTGGATGCCGCCTTCACGCTGACTCAGGTGGAAAATCTGTCTAGATACTGTATGACTCCCTCTGATTGGGCTAGCCTTGTTCGGGCTTGCGTTTCCCCGGGTAAATATTTGGACTGGAGAGCATTCGTGCTAGAGGGCGCAATAGAGCAGGCCACCCAAAACCATGCAGCGGGACACCCCCATTGGGACAAGGATATGCTCTTGGGACAGGGTAGATTTGCAAATCAACAGACAGGATTTCCTCTTGAGGCATATGATCAAATTAACAACATTTGCATTCGGGCATGGAAGTCGCTTCCAAATAGAGGAGAGGTGTCTGGCAATTTGACCAAGATTCTACAAGGCCCTACAGAACCCTTTTCAGATTTTGTAGCAAGGATGGTGGATGCCGCTGGAAAGATTTTTGGGGATCCTGATAGAGCCATGCCCCTTATCAAGCAATTGGTCTTTGAGCAATGCACCAAGGAATGTAAAGCGGCAATCACTCCTTATAAAAATAAGGGCATAGAAGCATGGATGAAAGTGTGTAGAGAGATTGGAGGACCTTTAACTAATGCAGGTCTTGCAGCTGCTGTCCTTCGGGTGGCAAAAGGGGGCAATCCTGGTGCCGGAACATGCTTCCATTGTGGTCAGCCCGGTCATTTCAGACGTGAATGTCCTAAAAAAGATAATTTTACTGGACCCCCTCACGGTGGCCCTTCCAATGGCTTTCGTCAACCAGGGCTGTGTCCAAAATGTAAAAAAGGGAAGCATTGGGCAAAAGAGTGTAGATCAGTGAGGGACATCCATGGACAGCCTATTTCAGCTGGGCCAAAAAACGGCCGAAGGGGCCCCCGACCCCAGGGCCCACAAATATATGGGGCAATGGAGAATGTCACACCCAAACCCGAGACATGGCCATCTCTACGCCATCCCATGAGACGCGGAGAGCCACTACAGGTGCCGCGGGATTGGACCTCTGTTCCACCTCCAGACTCGTATTAACACCTAAGATGGGAGTCCAATTGGTGGAAACTGAGTTCAAAGGGCCTTTACCGCCTGGCACTGTAGGTTTGCTAATTGGACGTGCATCCTCTACTTTACAAGGTCTTCATGTCTTTCCTGGAGTCATTAGCCCTGATACTGTAGGGACAATAAAAGTTATGGTGGAAGCTCCAAGGGGCATTGTGTCTATTTCCCCAGGAGACCGGATTGCCCAATTGCTACTTCTACCCAGTCTGCATACCCGCTTTCCTGCTGATTCCTTTTCAAGGACAAGTGATGAGATTGGAGTTACTGGAGGGAATTCTGTTTATTTGTCCTTAGATATGAATGACCGTCCTACTTTAAACTTAACCATAGAAGGCAAATCAATTTTGGGATTGCTCGATACTGGAGCAGATCGTAGTATAATTGCACAAAAGGACTGGTCAAAGGGGTGGCCGGTGCAGCTCTCAGATCAATCACTGAGAGGTTTGGGATATGCCCAAGCCCCTCAAATCAGCTGTAGACATCTATCTTGGAAGGACCCAGAAGGACACAATGGCACTTTTCAGCCTTATGTACTTGATTTACCTATCTCTTTATGGGGTCGTGATCTGATGAAAGACATGGGGTTCACTCTTAGTAATGACTATTCCCCGGTGTCTCAACAGATTATGCAAAATATGGGGTATAGGCCAGGTCTAGGACTAGGAAAACACCTACAGGGGCGTAGGCATCCTGTGCAAGGTCATCAAAAGCTTAACAGATTTGGTCTGGGTTTTTCCTAGGGGCCACTGGGGCTCAAATACCCATAACATGGCTCACCGAGGAGCCTGTTTGGGTGCCTCAGTGGCCTCTTCCCTCGGTTAAATTGGCAGCAGCCCATAATTTAATCAAAGAACAACTGGACTTGGGTCACATCCAACCTTCTACTTCTCCATGGAATACTCCCATATTTGTTATTAGGAAAAAATCAGGAAAGTGGCGCCTACTGCATGATTTACGAGCAGTTAATGCTCAAATGCAACTTATGGGGCCCATTCAAAGAGGGCTGCCTCTGCTCTCCTCTATTCCTCAGGGCTGGCATATTATTGCTATTGACATTAAAGACTGTTTCTTTTCTATTCCTTTGCATCCTAAAGACTCACAACGTTTTGCTTTCACCCTTCCCTCGTGTAACCACGAGGAGCCAGATCTTAGGTTTGAGTGGGTAGTGTTGCCGCAGGGAATGGCTAATAGTCCCACGATGTGCCAGATGTATGTGGGGAAGGCACTCGCACCTCTCAGACATAAGTATTCCTCCATCAAGATCATTCATTATATGGATGATGTGTTATTGGCCGCTAAGTTAGAGCAGACAGTTAATGAGGCCTATAAAGACTTAGTAAAGCTGTTAGCTCAATATGGGCTACATATCGCACCTGAAAAGGTTCAAACGGGGAATTCTATTGAGTATTTGGGAGCAATCATTGGGCATGACAAATTGAAACCACAAAAAATCACCATAAGAACTCAGGATCTCCAAACTCTGAATGATTTTCAAAAACTGCTGGGAGATATTAATTGGATAAGGGGATATTTACATATTCCTAATGGTGTGCTCCAGCCTTTGTATGCTACCCTTAAGGGTGATCCAGATCTTGCTTCTCCTCGTAGCCTCACCAAAGAGGCTAGGGCAGCCCTTATAACAGTAGAAGAAGCTATACAACATGCTATTTTATGCAGGCTCCAAAGTGATAAACCTTTCCAGTTATGTGTGCTTGCCACTATGCGGCAGCCTACTGGAGTACTGTGGCAAGATGGGCCTTTACTATGGATCCACCCACACATATCCCCAGGAAAATCTTTAGAATACTATCCTGATGCTGTTGCAGCGTTAGCACTTAAAGGGATCCACCAAAGCATTCAATTTTTCGGACAATCACCTTCTTCTCTTATTATACCCTATACTAAGGCTCAACTTAATGTTTTGTGTGCTACTCTAGACAACTGGGCTATTCTATGTTGCTCGTTTCAAGGGGATATTGATAATCATTACCCTTCCCATCCATTACTCCATTTTGTTAAAGAACATCCCATCATTTTCCCTAAGGTAACTTCACCCAATCCAATTCTGGGGGCTGTTAATATTTTCACTGATGGTTCCAAGTCTGGAATGGGAGCTTATGTAATTAATGATTCTCCCCCTGTTCAGCATCAATTTGCTCCTGGTAGTCCACAATGGGTTGAACTGCAAATTGTTATTGAGGTTTTTAAACAATGTTCTTTTCCTTTTAATCTTATCTCGGACTCCATTTATGTGGTACAAGCACTCAAAGTCCTGGAGGCCGTGGGAGCTATTAGTAATGCCCATAATGTATCTGCTTACTTTAATCAGCTTCAACAACTTATCTGTAGCCGCACTGCTCCTTTTTATCCAATGCACATACGGGCTCACACCTCTCTTCCTGGTCCGTTATCACAGGGTAATGCCTGTGCAGACTCAGCCACTAGAGGCCAGTTGATATGCTTGGCTTCCTCCTTAGAGGGGGCTAAATTATTTCACCAGAATTTCCATGTTAATGCTTTAACGCTGCGCAGGCGTTTTTCCATTTCAGGAGTGGATGCTCATCAGATAGTATTACAATGTCCCCATTGTGTCACATTTCTTCATCCCCCTACTTATGGGGTGAACCCACGGGGATTGAAGCCATTGGTTGTCTGGCAAATGGATGTGACGCACATACCTGACTTTGGTAACCTCAAGTATGTACATGTTTCTGTTGATACGAGTTATTCATGCCTCTGCTTTGTCGGGAGAGAAGGCACGTAATGTTATTACTCATTGCCTAGAAGCATGGGCAGCATGGGGTGCTCCTGCATCCCTTAAGACTGATAATGGACCTGCTTATACTGGCAGACAATTTACATCCTTTTGTTCTACCATGGGAGTGCAACTTACTCATGGTCTGCCTTACAATCCTCAAGGACAAGGTATTGTTGAGCGTGCTCATCGCACCTTAAAGGAAACTTTACAAAAACAAAAAGGGGGAATAGGAGCTGAACACACTCCTAAAGAACGCCTGTCCTTAGCTCTCTTTACCATTAATTTTTTGAATTTGGATATTCATGGTCACTCTGTGGCTGATAGACATGTGTCCCCTCAGCCCTCTGTGATTGGCTATGTTAAGTGGAAGGATGTTCTTACGGGCCAATGGAACGGCCCCGACCCCGTGCTGACATGGGCACGAGGATCTGTATGTGTTTTTCCCCAGGATCGCACGGAGCCGTTGTGGGTCCCTGAACGCCTGACAAGAAGAGTCTTGACATCAACCGACCAGCAACAAGAGATACCACAGCAACCCTGTGATGAGGATCTTCACTCTGCTACGTGCTCTGGTTCTGGTGCTGGTGCCGATGGCACAGACGACACCAATGCAGTGGTGGGCAGTGGCACGGGCTTGGCCAATGCCGATGCCGGTTCATGGTAGTTCTAGTGTCCTCCCCACTCTTTTCTCTACCTCATGTGAGATGTCTACTCCCTGTGCCTCTCCTAGAGGGGATGTGGAGAGCATTTTTAATCAATCTCAGGTTAATCTCACAGGAGTTTTTTGTTTCAGCCTTGGAAACGCTAATTGCATCAGCCTTAAGACCAAAAATTGACTAATTGGGAGGACCCATTGCGGTCCAATCAGGTCTCAGGGAGTATTATTAATGCCGTACTGAGCCAAGTAGTTTCAGGGAAGCAATCAGGTTCAGGGACCCCTGTAAATAGCTCTGCTTTAAACATAACTACCTTGGCTATGATCTCCAAGGTACTAATCCCAGTGCCTCCTTCTTCTAATAGTACTTACAATGCCACTCATTTCAAGGCCTCTCCTTACTGTACCCCTAATCTTGGTTTCCCCCCAACATTTACACCTTGTCAGGATCATTCTTGGGAGAGACTTCAAGTTGCTAAGGGTTTCTCCTTTTCCCCCTCTCTTAAGAGGTATGTTTATAACTTTAACCATAGTGCCAACTCCTCTACAGGAGTAGGTTGGTCCTGGTTTCAATGGCTGATTTCCAATGAGAAGGGGGCTTCAGCTGATATTTCTGCATTGGCTCAATTGCTGGGAGTCAGAAGTTGGCTGGCTAATGTTTCTGGCACTGTTAGGGGGAGTGAACAAGGTAATAGACTTACATCTGTTTCGTTCAACTCTTTGCTATATAATGCCACATTGCCCCCTGCAATGGTCTGCGTCCAATCCCCGTTCTTGCTCCTTTTGGCTAATGACACCTCGTCGGGGATGCTGGATTGTTCTAGTGTTACCTGTCTCTTATCTGAGTGTTGGAATGGTTCTTGGACTGTAGCAGTGGTTATGAAAATTCCAACCTTTGTCCCAATCCCAGTCACTGCGGACCCAGATAAATTCCCCATTGTTGAGCTACTTAGAGTCCGCAGGGATTTTGGAATTACGGCAGCTATAGTGACAGCTGTGGCAGTGTCTGCTACTGCAGCGGTTACGGCCGGAGTGGCCATGGCCAGTCAAGTACAAACAGCTGCCACCATTAATCAAGTTGTTCAACAAACTTCCACCATATTTGAGTCCCAAAATTCAATTAATCAACATATTTTGTCAGGGATTTTAGCTGCCAACCAAAGAATAGATTTACTCCAAGCTCAGGTAGAAGAATTGGCAGACTTGGTGCTTTTGGGTTGTGTTGACCAACGTGCACATTTATGCATAACCTCTGTCAGATTTAATGATTCCAGGAATGCCTCCCGCATCATTGGCGAATATTTGGCCGGAAATTGGTCCATGGCAGCAGAAAACTTGATCCAGTCTCAACTAACTCAGATTGCTGTTTTGAATAGTACCCGTGTTGAACCAGTGACTTTGGGTCAATTCACCAATTGGATATCTTCTGCTTTTTCCTTCTTCAAAGAATGGGTGGGAGTAGGCATTTTTGGTGCAATGTGTTGCTTCGGTGTTGTACTTTGTTTGTGGCTTCTCTGTCGCCTTAAAACTCGCCATGCACAAGAAAAGGCTATGATCATACAAGCTCTTGCAGCTTTAGAAAATGGCAACTCGCCTCAAGTCTGGCTTGCGCATCTTAAGCAGTAAACCTTTGTCATGGTCGTTACACCCCAAGTTATTATAACATTGCACTGGGATCGACATGACTTTCCTTGTTATTCTCTTAGTGTTGGAAAGCCCTTGCACTCTGCCGGTCTTACTGCCATTGCACGCAGATGGGTTTCCACACTAGTGCTTTTCTATCGCCTTAAAGTCCGTGCCTTTCTTTCAGGGTGCTGTCAACTTGTTTGTCGTTATAAACAGCCACAGTTCAGCCTCAGCTATCCCCCTTCGTCCACCATCGTCACGATACAGGATGCGAGGCAAGGCACTGCACTTGAGTGATCCTTGACGAGGACCTCAAGGAGAGCATGTCCTATTGCATGCGGGTTAGACGCATCCACGCCCCGCCCCACGAAAAAAGGCGTCGGCTGATATGGCCTCAGATCTGGGGAAGGGCCCTCCTTAGGACTGAGCCATACTATGCAGCCACTTCTGCACAGTGGGATAGGACCTCTACTCTCGCCTGTATTGTTTTAAGAAAACAGAAAGGGGGAACTGTGGTGAGCCGCTTCTGCCGTTTCTGCAGATTATGGTCGCCATTACAAGATGACGCTGGCTCCGCTGTGGTCTGTGACAAACAACTTCTTATCTGGGAAAGTTGGAACATGATTTTTCACCACCCTGTGAGAAAGCTCCACGCGGCAGCTTTGCATTGGGGCTTGGGATGCTTTATTAAGGCTGGGAGGGGCATCCGAGAGAGAGAAGAAGAAATATCCAGGGCCTGAATAAACTGTTGAAAGAAGATTCTCGAGTTGCGTCTTCCTTGCGGGCAAGGGGTCGCGACA